>NW_023620698.1:0-6346 GCF_014905685.2 Nematolebias whitei
AACCCCAGATTCTATGAGTATAGGCGTAGCCCTTTAAGGCTGTCGCTTAGTGGGTTTATCCCGTTATGCGTAAGCATCACACTGAAAAAATTAGTCCACGCCCACCTGCTGTGTGGGCCCCACCCGATCCGTATAAGTTACATTAAGAGCGGGTAATCGGCTCCCAAATAGCTTTATTTTTCTTCAGCTATTCAGGAGCCAGTGAGGCCCGACGCTTAAAGGGCTACGCCTATACTCATAGAATCTGGGGTTACAGTACGTAACCAACGTTCTATGACGTATAGGCTTCGCCCTTTAAGGCTGTCGCTTAGTGGGTTAAGGGCGAAGCGGATGTTGTCCTCGCCTCACTGGGTCCATTCGAACACAGTATGAAGCACAAGCTTGCCCAAAAAACGTCTTGTCACTCAGCTCCCCATGTGCATAATTACGCGTTGCGTAGTTATGTGTGCCATGCACAGACGCATGTTGTGTAACTATGCGTTCTGAAAAACATGAACGCCCCGGAAAATTTCAACGGAGAGAGAAGATGTTGAAAAGGAGGGGGGGGGGGGCATGAACCAACTGATTCATGGCTGAACAGTATAGACAGATTAATAATAACAAATGAGCTGATTATTAATCAAATGAACTGATTGGTAACAATAGTCATGAACTAATTAGAGACAATAGAACCAAAATAACAGACACAACTTGTGACTGATACACATCTCACACTGTGAAGCATGCGGACAGATGTGAACTTAAACAGAGTTCCATGAAAAGACAACAATATTCATTCTGTTAGAGCACTAAGGACAGAATGTGTCATGGAACGGGCCGTCACATCACGTAGATATAAGCGAATGAATGAGCAGGGTGTTGACCACGCGGCCGCAGTGCAAATGTCCTGCATTGTCAGACCATTATGCAAGGCAGTCGAAGATGTGATACCCCTGGTCGAGTGTGCTTTGAGGTTGACAGGAGGCTCTAAATCTGATGCTCTGTAGGCTTCAGAAATGGCCTCACACAGCCAGTGTGACAAGCGCTGGGTGGAAAATGGGCGACCTGCAGATGCATCTCTATAATGCACAAACAAATGTTGAGTTTGACGCATTACAGCTGTGCGCGCTATGTAACACGTCAACGCTCGCACCGGACAGAGAAGATGGAAAGATGCTTCTTCTTCTGATCTGTGGGGGGGGAGGGAAAAACCCCTCCAACGATATCACTCTTGATTTAAAAGAGCTTGTGATGTTTTTAGGCATAAAAGCTGGGTTTGGTCTTAAATCAGCTGAACTACCGTCAGCCTGAATTCTGAGACATGACGGAGCGACAGAGAGGCCAGATAAATCACTCACCCTCTTAGCGGATGTTAAAGCCAGCAGCAGGGCTGTTTTAAGAGACAAGAATTTAGGTGGAACCTGATCCATAGGCTCAAATGGAGCTTTGATCAGGGCTCGCAGGACCAGCGTTAAATCCCACTGTGGAACAAGTGGGCGTGAAACAGGCCTGCGTCTCTGTACACCTTTTAGAAACCGCTTCATCAGCGGGTGATTAAAAGCTGTTCTGTCTCCGAACCCTTCATGGCAGGAAGAAATGGCTGCAGCGTACGTTTTAATTGTGCTGAATGCCAACTTCCTATCCATCAGCTGTTGTAGAAAAGACAGCACGTTGCCTAATGGGCATGAGGTGGCCTCTATACCTTTCTCTGTACACCAGTGCTGAAAAGCTGTCCACTTTGATGTGTACAGCGCTGTGGTAGATGCAGCACGTGAATCCTGGATTGTGCGCACTATATCCTGTGGGAGACCCATCCTCTCTAAGCGGGACCGCTCAGCGGCCAGACCCACAGGTGCTGGCCTATTTCTGGGTAACTCCTGATCGCTCCTCCTGCTTGGAGGAGAGCGTCCTCCCTCCACGGCAGTTTCCACGGGCGCCACGACAACAGACGTTGCAGGACTGGGAACCATGGTGCATTCACGTGCTCGGGGGCCACCAGGAGAGCTGTCAATCCCTCCTCCTGAACTCGGTTCAGGAACCGTAAAATCAGAGGAGGTGGGGGAAACGCGTACAGAAGCGTTTTGGGCCATGGGCTGTGGGCAAACGCATCGTCTCGCGGGCTCAGGGAAAACCATAGTTGACACTGAGCGTTCTCTCGTGTCGCAAACAGGTCCACAGCTGCTTTGCCAAACTTCTGCCACGTCTGAGCCATCAGGTCTGGATGGAGAGTCCAGTCCGCGTGATGTGGGCCGCCCCTGGACATCACATCTGCCCCTCTGTTCAGAACACCGGGTATGTAAACTGCTCTGATGGAGAGCAGATTTTGGTGAGCCCAACACAGAAGCTTTCGCGCAATGTGTAACATCTGGGCTGAGCGCACACCCCCCTGTCGGTTTATGTATGCAGCATTCACCTTGTTGTCTGTGTGAATCAACACATGTTGATTCTGTAGCACGGGAGCAAAGTGTTGAATCACATTCAGCACCGTGCGACACTCCAAAACATTTATGTGGGCTGATGTGTGATGGGGCCACAGCACCCCTACTGCTTGAGATAGGCATGTCCCCCCCCAGCCTGACAGCGACACATCCGTGAAGACTGACACGTGTGACGTGGGTCTGCTGACGGGAACTCCCTACGACAGAAACAGGGTGTTTCCCCAGTGTCAGAGGTCTGCTCTCATGGAGGGGGGAACAGTGATCATCCATCTCTTTTGTTTTACCGGATCCACACGCAGACGCACAAACCACCTCTGGAGGCGTCTCATGTGTAACAAACCCAGCGGAACCACTGTGTGAGCTGATGACATCATTCCTAACAGCTTCATGACAGAGACATCTGTTACCACTCTGCCAGGTCTTATATGGCGGAGTTGACTTTTTAAAGTGTCGATTCTCGTTTGTGATAAACGAGCCTTCATGGTGGTTGAATTTAATTCCACACCCAGATAAACAATTGTCTGGGCCGGAAAAATCGAGCTTTTCTTCCAATTTATGGCGAAGCCCAGATTTAACAGGTGTGATGTCAACACCTGAGCCTGCATCACTGCTTCCTGTCTGGAGCGTGACAGCAGCAGCAGGTCGTCCAGGTAAAACAAAACTCTCATCCCTGCTCTGTGTAATGGGTGCAGGGCTGTCTCCACACACTTTGAGAACGTACGAGGCGCGAGGGAATACCCGAACGGCAGCCTGTTGTACTGATACTTCATCCCCTGAAAGGAGAAACACAGAAATTTTCTGTGTTTTGGGATGATCGGTATGTGAAAATAAGCATCTTTTAGGTCGATGGAAACAAACCAGTCGTTTCTCTGGATGTTGTCCAACAGCTGTCTGGTTGTCAACATGTGGAACGGTCTGTCCATGATCGTCTTGTTGAAAGCTGACAGATCCAAAATCGGTCTCATCTCTCCGGTCCGTTTGGGAACCAGGAAGTAGCGAGAGTAAAACCCTGTGTTTTCCTCTCTGTTGGGAACTCTGGAGATTACGTCTTTTATCAGAAGCTCTTGGACTTCTGCATTTAGGGATGAGATTTGGTCTGGTGATGACAGGACCGTCTCTAAAACTCCTCCGAATGGAGGGGGTCGGGTTGCAAATTGCAGCGTGTAACCTTTGCATAACACCCTGTCCATCCATCTGTTCGGCGAGCATGTTTTTAGCCACTCTGCGTAACGTTCGTGGAGTGGACGTGCATTTAAGTGATGCGTCATGTTTTGAACGGATGTCATCCAATCCGCCGCCTCGACCGCCGTCATGCGTCACGGGACTGTTTTCCGCATTACCCAAGGCGAGGCTTCCTCGAAAGGGCTCTGAACACGCCCGTGCACTGCGTTCGGACCGCGGACCAACCTTCATGTCTGGGTGGGCCGGTGTGTGCTGAGGCGAAGCGTGTGACAGCTGATGACGCCGTGGGGCTGCGCGTTTGACGTCGCTGTGCGAACGTTGAGAGGCGGAGGGTGTGACTTCATCTACACCGTGCTGTTGGAGTGAAGACTGCGAGCCCTGCGGGAGCACACGTTTTCTCTGGAGGGACGCGCGCCGCTCTCGCTGGAGGGACGCACGCTGCTCTCGCTGGAGGCGAGACTCGTCACCGGGTTCGTTCAGCTGTCTCACGCTTATGCTGCCGTGAGCTGCCGAGCGCTGAGACGCGGTGGGTGACGGCCGCCCGCGTTTGCTCCGGTGAGGCGTGAGTTGTTCTCGCTGAGAGCGAGGACTTCCACCGGACCCGGCCTGCGGTCCCACATTTATACTGATTTGAGCCGGTGAGCGCCGGGCAGCCGTGTGTGCATCCTCATCAACGCAGCGCCGTTTGGATGGGAGCTGTTTGCATCGCCCGAATGCGCGTTTGACACCGCTTGGGTGAGGATCGTGCAGCTCTGATTGATAACGAGTTATTTCGCTTAACATTGTGTCGTGTGGGCGACTCGTCATGTCTTGGAGCGACGGTGAGTTTAAAAAACCTTTATTTAAGGACACCGGCTCGTTATGTGTGGAGGATGTGTGCGCAGCCGCTGTGAGTTCATCCGAGCTTACAGACTGGCTAAAAACACTTTGATCATTGAAAAATTATTTATTTCAACTTCTGTGTAATTATTACACACACCCTCCGCAGACCGTCATTTTTTAAATCTTCTCCCCCGTGAGCTCTGTGATTTGTTTGCCCCGAGCGCCGTCTGCAGGCGATCTCTGGGAAAACGCTGACCTGCAGGCTGCCGGGATGAAGAGGGGTGGTCTCTGACGGGCGGGGCTGGTGGTGGGGCTGAGCGAAACGATGCCGCCGCGGCCGTGGAACATCTTTGTTTCTGCCTCTGCTCACGACGGTCCCTCCAGCGAGCCGGGGGGCGGGATGAGCCGCGCGGCTTGATGAGATAGCGCACAGCCTCTGACACCTCCTCCGACTGCTTCGAATTCGCCAGCATGGTTTTGAAGCTGCTCCCGAACAACGCGTCCGCCGTGATGGGGCCCTCCATCAGGTCCTTGTGCAGTTTCTCCGGCAGCGAGGGGGAGTGACAAAGCCAGGTGGATTGTTGGATCATCGTCATCCACACTGCAATCCTCGACAGGCAAACCGTGGAAGAGGCGCACATGTTGAGGATGACGTCTGCTGTCTTACAGAGGGAGCTCTTGGTCTCCTCGGACAGATCTGCGGCCTCCAGCCTCTTGGACATGCTATATGCTAGCAACGCCACGTTGTTGCTAGCTGCGGCTGCCTGAAAGGCACACTGATGGGCTCGATCGGAGAGCGCGTTCACCGTCTGGTTGTGTTTCCCCGGAGGGACGGGATGCTGCTCCAACCTGGACAGCTTCGCTCTGAAAGCTTCCGCGAGGCTTGGCTCAAGGGGGGGGGGGGGGGGGGTACCGAGGGATAGCCCCGCTCGGTGAACCCCTCCACTCTGGTGATGGGAGCGTAAGTGGAGACGGGCGCTCTCAACTTACCAGGACCGGCTGCGGCCTCGTTCCAGTAGGACGTTACCGCTGGAAAACGAGGCCAGATGGGATCAGGACGGCGAACTGGCGTGGAGCCAAACCTTCCTGCAAGATCATCCGATCTGGGCGGGGGAGGTAAGGGAACGGAAAGTCCCTTCACGTTAGCAGCTTCCCGGATAATGACGGGCAGCTCCGAGAGGAGTGCGCCGACGGCAGAGAGCGGTGTGGCCGTTGAGGCGGGAAACCCCGGAGGGGTCGAGCATCCGCTCGACCTCCCTCGTTCCAACACTGCGCTCCCCGGGAGGGAACAAGCGTCGGGGCTGCTGCTAACGTCACCAGTCCCAGAGGAATCATCTGATTCGCTCCGAGAGCCGGCGTCGAAGAAATCCATGGCGTCGTCCAGCGAACAGTCTCCTGCCACGGACAGGCAGTCCTCGATGGTAGCCTTAAACAAGGCTGCTCTCCTCTGCCTTTCCTCCGGTGGAAGATCGTCACAGAGGCGGCAGGAGGAAGCGCGGGCGACGTGGCGGGGACCCAGGCATCCCTCGCAGGTGTCGTGCCAGTCAAAGCTGAGCAAGTAACCGGTCTTGCAGGAAGGACACAAGCGGATGGTGTTGGAGCTGGACATCTTGCTGAAGGTCAAGGTCAGTGTTATTAGCTTGCTGAAGAAATATGGGAGCCGATTACCCGCTCTTAATGTAACTTATACGGATCGGGTGGGGCCCACACAGCAGGTGAGCGTGGACTAATTTTTTCAGTGTGATGCTTACGCATAACGAGATAAACCCACTAAGCGACAGCCTTAAAGGGTGAAGCCTATACGACATAGAACATGTATGTGTGTGTGATACTTCATTATATAATGATCCTTATGTGTGAGCCATCTTATCTTATTCCGTGTCATTTGATCTGAATGGTATGTTATTATAATGCTTTGGTATCAC
>NW_023620699.1:0-6345 GCF_014905685.2 Nematolebias whitei
ATAGATAGATAGATAGATAGATAGATAGATAGATAGATAGATAGATAGATAGATAGATAGATAGATAGATAGACAGACAGACAGACAGACAGACAGACAGACAGACAGACAGACAGACGATAGAAAAACCTGCAGTTCTTTGCTGACAAGGCCTTAAATTGATGCCTGTCCAAAAATATTTAATCAATCTTATAGTTTTGATTTTCCTACAAATATTTAATGTGGCTGTTTTAGCTTAATACTGATAAATTTGAGCAACAACTGCTGGCATAGAGCTACAGAATCTTACTGACCTACACAAGGTGAGGTCAGTGAACAAGGCCAGGCTTATTCTGGCAGATCCTGATCATCCACTCCATGGTGAGTTCTGTTTGCTTCCATCTGGATGCAGGTATCTGCTGCCCACGTAGGACGAACATACTGAAAAACTCGTTCTTCCCTGTAGCGATCAGGATGGACAGTGATTATCTGTGATAATGTGATAGATGAAGCTTTTCCTTAGTTTACACATTTCCCAGGAGAAATTTGACAAGTCGGCCTGTTTTCGAGGCCAACCATGGGAGCCAGATTCAGATAAGCCACAATTGTAAAGAAAAATTTCAGGCAGAATGTATTTTCTGGTCAGCCTTGAGTCCTACTGGTACATCTTCGGCATCCTCCTGAGATTCTCAGCGGACATGAGGGCTCTCCAGAACCCTGTCACTTTGTTGAAAAAATGTTTGTCGATTGCATTGAAAGTGTCAGGGATTTGGTGGTCATGGACGAACCCAGTAGTGCAGACAGGACTCAACTCAGCCGATTACAAAAATAAATATTTTAATGACGAATAAAGTTACAAAATAATAAGCTGACGGGGCAGCAAAACTTACATGAAAACAGAAGGCTCGAGGGGAAACTCAGAAAGGACTCAGGAAGCTCAGGGAAGACTCAGAGACGCAGGAGAACACAGGATACCCAACGAATACGACGCGACAAGGAACAAGACTGAACAGACGGCTTAAATACTGGGACAAGACGAGACGTGATTACAAACAGCTGTGACGAGACAAGGGTGGCACCAATTAAACTAAAGAGAACACACTAGGGAAACACAGACACAAACCGAGCCACCAAATGGTACCATCCTTACAGTATCCCCCCCTAAAGGACGCCCCCAGGCGTCCCCAAAAAAAAAACCCTCCCGAAGGACTTGGGCGGGTGGAGGGCGGCACTGCAAGGGTGGAGGTCCCGAGGAAACACAAGGAAGAAAACAAAGACCTGACAAAAACTAAGGCAAAACACAAGCAGGAAAACACAAAAGATCTGAACGGTCAAGAGACCGTCCCTAGAGTCAGTGTTCCGGCGGGCAGCCGGGAGGCCGTCCATCAAGCCGGGCCAGGTCAGGGGGCAGGAACTGACTCTTCTGCGGCGGCGGCGGCAGCGGCAGGAACTGACTCTTCTGCGGCGGCGGCAGGAACTGACTCTTCTGCGGCGGCGGCGGCGGCAGGAACTGACTCTTCTGCTGCGGCGGCGGCAGGAACGGATCTTCTGCGGCGGCAGGAAACAGGAACAGATGCTGAGTCTTCTGAGGCAACAGGAGCAGGTGCACCAGCTGCGAGGCGCTCAGCAGGTGGACCAGCGGGGAAGGTGATGGGTGCAGGAGTCAGAGGAGCAGAGGAGAGTTCAGAGACGGTGGTGGCAAAAGGTGCAGGATGAATTATGGGTTCAGAATGTGTATTAGTGACCTTGGGTGTGATGAGAGTCCTAATTTCTATTAATAACTGATTATACTCTGGGAGCAGAACGAGACCGGGCCATGAAACTAAAAACTTCTCCATCAGGGAAAATATGACGTCTGAACAGTCCGGGTTATTTTTAGCATTAATGAATGAATCTAGTAAAGTCTGGTTTATAAATGCAAGATCATGGGGTGAATATGTGACTGACGGAAACATGTCTCTATGTGAGGGTGTGGTGTCAGTTGTCGCCCCCACCGGAAACCTGGGAGGTGGGGCGGCGGAACACGCCCCCACAGAGTCACTGGGAGTATGCACAGGAGGTACGGTCAGGCTGGGTTGGACAGCCGCGGCGCGGTGTGACGGTGAGAGGCCGGACTCCGCCCCCACCAGGAACCTGGAAGGTGAGGCGACGGAATCCGCCCCTGTGACGTCAAGTGGACCGGACTCGCTGAACCGAACAGGAGTGGACCAGAGCTCCCGCGGAACGTCGGATCTCGCCCCCACCGGAAACCTGAGAGGTGAGGCGGCGGACCTGGCTCCCACAGAAACACCAGAACCAACTCTAAAATTCTGCTCAGCCAACGAGACCGGGCCTGTCGCCGCGGACTGCCCCCGGGACCGCTTTCTACCTCCCCGGCGACGGCGGGAGAGTCGGGGGACCGGAGCAAAACAGAACTCCTCCTCGATTTCTTCGTCCTCCCCCGACGTCCATCCCGAGTAGCCGGGCGAGGCGGACTCAGAAACAGGGGTCTGGTGGCTTCCCCAGTGCCGAGCTCTGTCTTCCTCGAGGACCAGGAGTGGTGAAGACAGGATTTCCACCTCCTGGTCATAACGTCCTTGTGTGCGGACGGACCTGGTGCAGAACCCGCCGCACCGGATTGTGGGCTTGCTCATCTCAAGAGGCTCGGAGGAGAAAAAAAAAAAGGTAAGTTGCCGAGAGAGTCCTGCCCGCTGGGTTCTGATATGTGGTCGCGTCGCAATGTCAGGGATTTGGTGGTCATGGACGAACCCAGTAGTGCAGACAGGACTCAACTTGGCCGATTACAAAAATAAATATTTTAATGACGAATAAAGTTACAAAATAATAAGCTGACGGGGCAGCAAAACTTACATGAAAACAGAAGGCTCGGGGGGAAACTCAGAAAGGACTCAGGAAGCTCAGGGAAGACTCAGGAGACGCAGGAGATCACAGGATACCCAACGAATACGACGCGATAAGGAACAAGACTGAACAGACGGCTTACATGGGGGTCGAGATGGTGTAGAGGCAGGGCAGCCGGCTTGGGACCCAAAAGTCCCAGGTTCGATCCCCAGTCACTGCACATCACGTGGTGTCTTTGGGCAGCACACCTCATCCCCAAAAGCCTCCCGGGCGCTTTCAATAGCTGCCCACTGCACCACCTGGTGGTGGATGGGTTAAATGCAGAGACTAATTTCGCCATTGTATGGAAACATACAGTGCTGACATTGTGATGACATTATTATTATTATTATTATTAAATACAGGGACAAGACGAGACGTGATTACAAACAGCTGTGACGAGACAAGGGTGGCACCAATTAAACTAAAGAGAACACACTAGGGAAACACAGACACAAACCGAGCCACCAAATGGTACCATCCTTACAGAAAGTCCATCTGATCAGATCCATAACAGTAGTTTTCGTTTTGGAAGATGTGTAAAATAGGAGCTCCAAGCAAAAAAGTAGGAGAACAGAAGAGGGAAGAGAATGTCTCGTCCTCGTACGAGAGCGATTGTGGAAACAAACAAACTAAAAACAAAAAATTAAGCCAACTATCCCCGAACTCATCGGCTCCAGTTCATGAATTCTCCCAGTCACATCATCTGCAGTATGGCATTGTGCTTCCGCCCTGACCAGTTCTCCTCCATGTATCGTCGAGTTTATTGTTGTTATATTTATATTTTTCTGCCATGCCAGCTGCTTGTTTTAATTCTATTTTTTGCATTGTTACACATTTTAGTTTTTATTTGAGCTCCTCATGCTGGTCTACATCATTGAGTCCATCTTTCCTCAAAGCCTAATAAAACCTTCTTATGAAAGAGTCACACCACCTCTGTATTTAAACTAGAAACAGCTCTTAATGCATTTCTATTCGTTTAAAGTGCTTTGTTTTCCCATCTGTCTGCCATTTTTCATATAGGCTCCACTGAACATGTATTTCTTTCTGTGACTAATGCATTTTCAATCCAAACAAAGCAGGAATTTATCAGTGCTTACATTACAACAAAAAATCCTCACACTTCTGCCAAGACTGAATCTTCATGGATAGAGCCAAACAAGGGGAGTGTGGTGCAAAAAATATGGTTATTAGCCCCCAATTCACAGGCATCACTAAGCCTTATTTCTTTTTCGTATACCCACTGAGATTTACACTGAGGAGTGAAACCTGCCATTATCCTCTGTACCCTGTCTGAGGTTTTCATCTGGGTCTCCCGTCGTGTCTGCTAAATAAAAAGCCTGCAGTGGCTCGCCAGCCTCCCAATCTGCGAGCGCTGCAGGGTCTCTCAAAAAGCTAATGGTCACACTGGGCTCCTTTCAGCCTTCTGTAAAGCTCGTCCTTTGTACACACTGTGCTCCAGTCTCACCCCTGCTGCCCTGCACCTTATTGCAAATGTCAAAGAATATTGATTTGACTCAGTCTTCTTTGACAGATCTCCCTTTGCACCATTGCTATATATTAAAAAAGAGCTGCACCCAGACACAAATAAAGCAATGTTTCAGATATTTTGAAGAGGGCTTTTGTGGAAAGGATATGAACATTTAATATATTTTCTTGTAGATAACACCTCAAATGATTGTTGAAGAAAATGTTTATTTCTAATCAGACTGACAAGCCAAAGGCTAGTCCAAGCAGGGTTAAGGTAATTCAAGGAGCCATCTAGGACAGATAAGAAATTAATTGCTCATCACCTTTCCATAGTATTCCACTTCAAAAGTGTCACTTCAATGTATACCACAAATCTGTACAAATGCACCATTTCCTTGATAGTTTTTCTTCAACAGCCTGAAGCAACTGCATGCAGACAAGATGCTGCAGCAGCATTTCAAAATCCCAATCTTCTGATGAACTCGTCACTACTTTTACTAGAAACAAGCTTCTGAAGAGGCATAAATATTCCTAAAAGCATGTGAGCTTGGCTAATGTAAATCTCAGAGAAGGCGGAAAACATTTGAATTTCTGATTAGTATCAGCTTCAGAAGAAGATCGGAGAAGAGGTGCGGACAAAACAAAAGGGGGAGCAACAAAAGAACAATAAAGAGAATATGTGTCTGAAACTTCCACTTGCACAAAAGTCTGCACATCTTCCAATAACTAACTGAACTAAAATTGTCAGCCATTATTTTCATCCTCATAAAAGTGCAGCATCTTAATTCGGCAGCACAAAACGGGAGAAGTCAAAAACGTAACGCTCGGTTTCACTGGATCAGATTTGCGTGATGCCCACTTTCTTGTGTCTTGCTTGGCTGGTATCTAATTGTTTCTGCAGAGAACTTATTAGGAGTCAGTTGGCTGGAAAGTCTCAGAGGAGGATCACTGCAGTCATCTGATAACCTCCACGCTGGCTTTCAGTGGAGTTTATTCAAAATCCTCACACGGAGAGAACAAAAAGCCTCTGATTTCCCTGAGGTGGTGGAGTATTAGAACACCTGCTTCTGCAGGACGGAGGAAGTCTTTGTGTAGCCGGTGCTGCTTGATGACAGAGGAATGTCTCGAGACATTTCGTGCGAACGCAAAGCAGAACAATCATTTCTAATTTGAGTATTATTCAAACGTCGGTGTTTCTGACTTCAGGACTCTGTGGAGGCTTCATCAAGGGGTTTTCCTGCAGTCATTAGCTCAGCGTTTGCCTTCTGACTCCTGATCACTCGCCTCTCGCCCTCCTCGCGCAGGGGAGCACTTCTCTGTAAGACGAGATGCATTTCGTCGCATCCTCATCCCTCTTTATTTTAACCCCCCCAAGACCTTTGTTGGAAACAGAGCTGCAACCTGAAAGGATGGTTTAACTCTTTGTTGAGTCACGCTGTGAGTTGTTTAGTTTGACATTGTCTTTATGGGCTTTGATGCACTCGCCACATGCTCAGAGAGGGCCTCGAATTGGGCAAATCACATGTTGTTGCTGTCAAACTAAATGTAAATGATTACTAGACTTCTGGACTGATTGGATGAATTTATTGGGATTATATCTTAAACGTTTACAATTAGTATAAATAAATAAAAATGCTATAAAAATCTGCCTGAGCAAAAAGTTTTATTGTTATTCACATGCCGGAAACAAAAATTACAACTTCTCACTTTGACATTTATCCCTGTTACAATTAGTCTACCTTTTTATTTCTTAGTAAATTAATAAATTAGGGATGCAGGATATTGGATTTTTGGCCAATATCCAATTTGCCGATATGTTAAAACTTATTTGGCCATAGCCGATACCAATATCGATACCAATACTTTCTCCCTAGACCTACTTACAGAGACTACATAACTTTCACTGTTGTGGAATTAAAGTACTACATTATTCTGCGTAGTCTTTGTCAGTTTGGCCTGCTACCAAATGCAGATGCCATAAAGGGGGCTGAAAATGATGTAACACTTCAACTTGGA
>NW_023620700.1:0-6345 GCF_014905685.2 Nematolebias whitei
AAGCCCAAGGATCGTAAACAGCTGCAAAGGTTTCTCGGTTTTGCAAATTTTTATAGGAGGTTCATTAAGAACTACAGTTCAGTTGCAGCTCCTCTTCATTTTCTCACCTCATCTAAGACCAAGTTCATCTGGGACTCCGTTGCCAACCAATCATTCCAGAAGCTCAAAACATTGTTTTCCTCTGCTCCAATCTTGCACTCTCCAGACCCCGAGAAACAATTCATTGTGGAGGTCGATGCATCCAGCACCGGGGTGGGCGCCATCCTCAGTCAGCGCAGCACAGATGGTAAGATCCACCCCTGTGCTTACTTCTCCAGGGCACTCTCCCCCGCTGAGAGAAACTACGACGTGGGAGACCGTGAGCTTTTGGCAGTCAAGATGGCCCTGGAGGAATGGAGGCACTGGCTGGAAGGTGCGAAGAAGTCCTTTTTGGTATGGACCGACCATAAAAACCTGGAGTACCTTCGCACAGCAAAGAGACTCAATCCCCGTCAGGCCAGGTGGGCTATGTTTTTCTCTCGGTTCAGTTTCACCCTCTCTTACAGACCCGGGCCCAAGAATGCCAAGTCGGATGCCCTGTCCCGGGTCTTTGAGGTCAAGGAAGGGCCCTCAGAAGAGGTCGAGTTCATCCTGCCTGAGACCGTACGTCTTTCTTTGACTCAATTAGAACTCGATCTCCAACAAGTCCAACTCTCCGAGCCACGTCCACCCACCTGTCCTAGGGGGCGCCTGTTTGTCCCCAATCAAAAGGTAAAAGAGGTTCTTGAATTATGCCATTCATCAAAGTTGTTCTGTCACCCAGGAATCACCAAGACCCTCCAACTCATTCGCGCCCGATTCTGGTGGGCTACGCTTACGGAGGACACCAAGCACTTTGTCAAGTCATGTCCCGAATGCAATCGTGCCAAGTCTTGCAATCGCCCACCTGCCGGGCTGCTACGACCCCTGCCAATTCCTTCACGCCCATGGTCACATATTGCTATGGACTTTGTGACTGGATTACCCCCTTCTGAAGGTAATTCAGTGTTATTGACCATTGTGGACCGTTTTTCTAAAATGGTCCACCTGGTTCCTCTCCCCAAGTTACCTTCTTCCAAGGAGCTCAGCGTTATCATGGCCAAGGAGGTTTTCAGGCTCCATGGGCTCCCCCAGAACATTGTGTCTGACCGAGGTCCCCAATTCATTTCCAAGTTCTGGAGGGAGTTTTGCAACCTGCTAGGGATCTCGGTCAGCCTCTCGTCAGGTTTTCATCCCCAAACGGATGGACAATCTGAGCGTACCAACCAGGAGGTGGAGACCAAGCTTCGGCTCCTCTGCGAGGGGGACCCGAGGAAATGGACGTCCAACCTCCCTTGGATTGAACAAGCAATCAACTCTCTTCCATCCTCTACATCAGGTATTTCACCCTTTCATGTTGTCTATGGATTCCAACCCCCTGTTTTTTCAGTCCAGGGGAGAGAAGCTCGGGTTCCCTCTGCACGACTCGCAATTTTACGTTGCCAGCGAGTCTGGAGAAAAGCCAGGAGAGCCCTAATTTTGGCCACCAAAAGGTACGTTCGGGGGGCTAACCGCAGGAGAACGCCTCAACCATTGTACAAGGTGGGCCAGAAAGCGTGGCTCTCCACCAAGGACCTTCCTCTCCGTGTGGAATCTAAGAAACTAGCACCACGTTTCATTGGTCCTTTTCTGATTACCAAAATAATCAATCCTGTCTCTGTTCGCTTACAGTTACCCAGGTCCATGCGCATTCATCCAACGTTTCATGTCTCAAGACTCAAGCCATTTGTCCTGCAATGTTTTCGACCCACCACCGACCTCCCACCACCCGCCCGACTCATTCAGGGGAGCCCAGCCTACACGGTCCGACGCCTTCTTCGATCCAGAAGGTGGGGGAGAGGACTCCAGTATCTAGTAGACTGGCAGGGGTACGGCCTGGAGGAACGTTCCTGGGTGCCCTCACGCAATATTCTGGACAAAACCCTCATTAGAGACTTTCATCGACTGAACCCTCTCCAGCCTGGTGGTCCTTCAGGAGCCGGACCTTGAGGGGGGGGTTCTGTCATAGCTCTGCTCTCTGTCAGCTCCTCTGTCATGCTGCACACTCAGTAATCACTCAACTCATGTCACCTGTCACCGCTCATTATCCCACAGCTCCACCACCTGGTCCAGTCAGTACTTAAGCGCACTCATTCCTCTCAGTCTGGGCCAGATTCTCTATCCTGTCTCATCAGCAGTAGACTTTCCAGCATTCCATTGATTGACTCATCACGTTCATGACCCTTGCCTTGACCACGACCACGCTTTTGCCTCAGCCCTCGTCTGCTTTTGCTCATCTGATCAGGTACCGACTCATGCTCTTGTTTTTTGACTCTCTTTTTGGATCACGTACTGGATACTTCTGCTGAACAACTGACTTCACAGTATGAACTCTGCCTTTCCCTTCTGACTGTTTTTTGGATCACGGATTAAAGGTCAAGCTCATTCTGTATCACGGACTTATCCTTACCCCTGAATCTGATTCCCACAGATTCATTTCCCCAATTAGTCTCTTTCCCCCTGCATCTACTAACCTTTATCTTTTAGTTGCAAGCCTGTTGGACTCCGTTCCAGTGGACCTTAACATCAGTTCTACTTCTACTGGCAGCCCGCCACTACAACACTACCCAATCACGAACTACCAATCAGAAGATCGGAACCAGCCCAGAACCGGACCAACTCCAGAGTCTTACTTTATTTCACAATAAATCTTTTAACCCTCTCAGTGGTTGTTGTTGTTGTTTGCGATCCGGCCTCTGGTTCATGACAGTAGAATATGGCCATTATGGATCCAACACCAAACCGAGAGTGGTGCTCTAAGGTAGAAGGGGCTGTTAGTAAACTTGAGAAAGGGCTTCAGGAAATGGTTGTTTCTCTTCAAGCTTTGTCCCAACAGTCAAACCAAGTCATCAACCAAACCCTGTTGACTCCTGCACCAAGAGAACCACGGTTAGCCCCCCCTGAACATTTCAGAGGTGAGCCTGAGCAATGTCGACCATTTTTGACTCAGTGTGACTTTCAATTGCAACCTTCATGTTTTCCCACTGAGCATGCTAAAGTAGCTTATGCTGTCTCACTTCTCGCTGGAAGAGCCAAGACGTGGGGCACTTCTGAATGGTTAAAAGGTGGCGTGGTATGTCGTAATTTTTCTGAATTTTCCAAAGAGTTGTGTCGGGTTTTTGACCCCATCCTCCCTGAGAGAGAGGCAGCCCGAAGAATTTTTGATATTAAACAAGGCAAGGATTCTGTAACCAAATACATCATTCACTTTCACTCTGTTTCAGCAGACAGTCATTGGGATGAACACGCACTCACTGACGCCTTCTTCAGGGGGCTTAATGAAGATGTTAAGGATGTGCTGGCAACAATGGACTATCCCTCATCCCTACGCCAGCTGGAGGAGGTGGCCACCCGTGTTGACCTTCGCCTGCGTGAGCGTGAGCGTGACCGTGAACAGAGTCGAGGCAAGGCCACAGCCATGTCCAGAACCAGACATCACCTTGTGGATCATGAACCTAAAACGGAACAAACCAAGAGCCCTCAGGATCCTCTGTATGCTACGGAACCCATGCAACTAGGAAGAAGTCGTCTGACCACCCAGGAACGAGAACGTCGGAGGAGGTACCATCTCTGTTTTTATTGTGGTCAAGGCGGTCATGATTGTCATCATTGTCCAGTAAAAGACCAGGCTCAGCAGGAGAAGAGAGGCTCCTGTTGAGTCTTAGTCATAAGATCAAGTCCTCTCCACCTATCATGTCCAAGGTCAAGTTCATAATAAAGGGTGGTCAACCCGTCATCGTCTCAGCTTTTATTGATTCAGGGGCCGACACGGAATTCATTGATAAAACCTTTGCCAAATCCATAGATCTGACCATTGTTCCATCACCTAACAACCATAAGGTCCTCGCTTTAGATGGTCATCCTTTAAGTCAATCTAGTCTTGAAACTGTTCCAGTCACCATGGTGTCGGCCAACAACCACTCGGAACTGATCAGATTCATTGTTATTGATTCACCCCAACTCCCAGTGGTTTTAGGTTCCACTTGGTTACGCAAACACAACCCCCAAATCGATTGGAGGAACCAAGAGATTGTAGGATGGGCTAATGAGTGTTATTCTACATGTATTCAGAGCCAACCCAGTTCACCAGCCCTTGTCACAGCCAATGAGGAGACCTATCCTAATCTAAGTCAGGTACCTAAAGAGTACCATGATTTGAAAGAGGTCTTTAATAAATCAAAAGCTACGTCCCTTCCGCCACATCGTCCATACGATTGTGGTATTGACCTGATCCCAGGTTCTACCCCCCCTCGGGGTAGATTATATTCTTTGTCTGGTCCCGAGCAAGAGTCCATGAGGAAATATATAACAGAGTCCCTCCAAGCTGGTATCATTAGACCTTCAGCATCCCCCGCTGGTGCAGGTTTTTTCTTTGTAGGGAAGAAAGATGGGTCACTTCGTCCATGCATTGACTATAGAGAACTTAACAAAATAACCATAAAGAACAAGTATCCTCTGCCCCTCGTGAACTCTGCTTTTGATATAATCCAAAATGCTAAGATATTCACCAAACTGGATCTTCGCAACGCTTACCATTTGGTCAGGATACGGCGGGGAGATGAATGGAAGACGGCTTTTAATACCGCAGATGGCCATTATGAATATCTTGTTATGCCATTCGGCCTCACCAACGCTCCTGCCGTTTTCCAAGCCCTGGTTAATGATGTCCTTCGTGACATGATTAACATTTACGCTTTTGTTTACCTTGATGACATACTTATCTTTTCACAAGATAGCATTTCTCACCGTCGCCATGTCAGAGCTGTCTTAACCCGCCTTTTACAGAACAACTTGTTTGTCAAGGCAGAGAAGTGTGCTTTCCACCAAGTGTCCACCTCATTCCTTGGGTTCAACATTTCTCCAGGTCAAGTATCCATGGAACCCGGGAAGGTATCAGCGGTGGTGGATTGGCCCAAGCCCAAGGATCGTAAACAGCTGCAAAGGTTTCTCGGTTTTGCAAATTTTTATAGGAGGTTCATTAAGAACTACAGTTCAGTTGCAGCTCCTCTTCATTTTCTCACCTCATCTAAGACCAAGTTCATCTGGGACTCCGTTGCCAACCAATCATTCCAGAAGCTCAAAACATTGTTTTCCTCTGCTCCAATCTTGCACTCTCCAGACCCCGAGAAACAATTCATTGTGGAGGTCGATGCATCCAGCACCGGGGTGGGCGCCATCCTCAGTCAGCGCAGCACAGATGGTAAGATCCACCCCTGTGCTTACTTCTCCAGGGCACTCTCCCCCGCTGAGAGAAACTACGACGTGGGAGACCGTGAGCTTTTGGCAGTCAAGATGGCCCTGGAGGAATGGAGGCACTGGCTGGAAGGTGCGAAGAAGTCCTTTTTGGTATGGACCGACCATAAAAACCTGGAGTACCTTCGCACAGCAAAGAGACTCAATCCCCGTCAGGCCAGGTGGGCTATGTTTTTCTCTCGGTTCAGTTTCACCCTCTCTTACAGACCCGGGCCCAAGAATGCCAAGTCGGATGCCCTGTCCCGGGTCTTTGAGGTCAAGGAAGGGCCCTCAGAAGAGGTCGAGTTCATCCTGCCTGAGACCGTACGTCTTTCTTTGACTCAATTAGAACTCGATCTCCAACAAGTCCAACTCTCCGAGCCACGTCCACCCACCTGTCCTAGGGGGCGCCTGTTTGTCCCCAATCAAAAGGTAAAAGAGGTTCTTGAATTATGCCATTCATCAAAGTTGTTCTGTCACCCAGGAATCACCAAGACCCTCCAACTCATTCGCGCCCGATTCTGGTGGGCTACGCTTACGGAGGACACCAAGCACTTTGTCAAGTCATGTCCCGAATGCAATCGTGCCAAGTCTTGCAATCGCCCACCTGCCGGGCTGCTACGACCCCTGCCAATTCCTTCACGCCCATGGTCACATATTGCTATGGACTTTGTGACTGGATTACCCCCTTCTGAAGGTAATTCAGTGTTATTGACCATTGTGGACCGTTTTTCTAAAATGGTCCACCTGGTTCCTCTCCCCAAGTTACCTTCTTCCAAGGAGCTCAGCGTTATCATGGCCAAGGAGGTTTTCAGGCTCCATGGGCTCCCCCAGAACATTGTGTCTGACCGAGGTCCCCAATTCATTTCCAAGTTCTGGAGGGAGTTTTGCAACCTGCTAGGGATCTCGGTCAGCCTCTCGTCAGGTTTTCATCCCCAAACGGATGGACAATCTGAGCGTACCAACCAGGAGGTGGAGACCAAGCTTCGGCTCCTCTGCGAGGGGGACCCGAGGAAA
>NW_023620701.1:0-6343 GCF_014905685.2 Nematolebias whitei
GACGCCTCCGCCGTTTTGAACACGACGTGGTATTCTATCCACAACAAAATGGTGACACCCGACGTGCGGCGAGGTGATGCGGCCTACACAATTGGATCGAGGTGGCTTGCGGTGCACACAGAGAGAGGAACTGGGCCCATTACTTTCAGGTAAGCTGTTTAACTGTTTGGACCTTAAGGTCCGGAGTTTCTGGCTTTTCGGCGGTAAACTAAATTAAGACTAAATTCAACTTCCTCTGTTCGTGTGCATGCGGCCATCTCCGGAAAATAAAGATGGTTTTATTTAAGCTAACTTCCAGTGATTCGTGTTAATTCTGACGAGGTGGGTTAGGATATTCAGACGGTTTTAGCGCTGAACGCTTACTTAGTCATTTTTAGGTAGTTTTCACAAGTTTTGTGGACTTGTGCCGGTGGACGGCGGAAGGCCTACCGGAAGTCACGTGGGTGACAACGTTTTCTCTCAATATTCAGCGGGATTGGCCATCCAAAACTTTAAGTCTGACGAGACTAAGGTCCAACGCTTTTCACAAAAGTCTGCGGGGGCTGAGGGTCGGGACTCCTCTGGCCAGTGTTGACTGCCGCCTAAACTGGACCCCATTTTTTTACTTTAGCTTTGAGAGAAAATGAGTGAAATAGCATAGAGTATTTACCAAATTTCATGTGATCGGGGATCGCATTAGTTTTAGGACGTTGTAATAACTTAGTTTGAGCCGTGTTTTGTATGTCGTGTGAACGCTTCAAGGGGGACGCGTTGGGAGAGACGTAACAAAAAAGAGTGAGGGGGGAGTGAGCTGTGTGTGGGCGGAAGCTCAGGGTTGCTTTTCTCTTTTTTCTGTGTTTCGGAGAAAGTCTGCTTGGAGCCTGTGTGTGTGGTAAAGCACTCGTGAGGGGGAAGGGAGCGTTTCTTTGTTCCACACACGAGGTGAAGGTTTACGCGTGTTTTGTTTTGTCTTCGTTTCTGCGTCAGAGGTGTCTTGTGTGATCGGTGCTTCCGTATCCTGACCGGAAGGGGGCGCTGCTGTGAGGCAAGGACGGGTCTGGCCGCTGGGTTGTTCCGTACCAGACTTGTGTTTGTTTCATTACGGCTGCAGCCAGGAGTGAATGACAATAACATATTTGAATGCCTGGGTGTGTGACTGTTGTTATCAGGTGTGGAACTCATGAATGTGGTACAGGTGAAGCCTGTGGAAAATCTATAGGATCATATCAGAGGCAAATTGCATGACTTATAGGGAGTATCAAAATGAACAGGAGGTAATTAGTTTTAGATCGGGGGGCCACTAGCACAAACAAGCGGAAATGAGCTTTATGTACCAAAATTAAGGGGGTAGAGCTTGATTTTTAATGATTTAGGCTGTACAAGTTGGATTAATTTAAAAATATAGCTGATTGGCGTGTCACAGCTAAATGATATCTGATATGGGAACAGGGATAGCTGAAGATCTTTCAAATATTTGCTGATAGCCGTCGGAGGCCAGACAGAAACGGAGATGGGAGCAGACACAAGGTTAAACGAAACAATTTTCTGTATGATAGGAAGGAGGCAGTGAACTCTGAAACAGAGAATGGTTTGAATCTCAAGGAAAGAGGGGACATCACGTGTACGAGCTGTATTTAACCAGGAGATGGAGTCAGAGTGAGTCAGCTGGAGAAGGTTGAATCATCTTGGAGTCAGCTTAGACGGTAGAGGGTTGAGATGTCAAAGCGAACGGGTGGAAGAGAAATATTGTAGAGGTGGTCTTGGTGGTACTGAACAAATTAGATTAACTTTCTTCTTGGAAATGACAATAAACTCAGGTTTTAAACTCAACTGCAAAACAACAGAATAAAATGTGTAATGGACAAAATCCTTGACACTTGTAAAATATAGAATTTTATTCTGGTCAAACAATACCTTACTGGACTCAAATTGAAAAGGTTAAATACGTTAGGAAACTAAACTCAAATTGAAAAAATTAGATTAAATTATACAGCCATAACTAAACTCAAATTGTAAATACTTGGGTTAAATAAATAAATCTTAATTGTACTCGAATTGAAAAACTTCAGTTTAAGTAATCAGTCCACATGAGTTGATCACATATTGGAAATGTTTAGCATTTAGGAGCTGTTTCCTTCTAAGAGCTGCAGGGACTAGGTTATTTATGGGACGACGACAATTCTAGTGGGTCCATGAATTTAACTTTATTATTTGAGACTTCACACAGGTCCTGGGAGTGCAAAAGGACAACAGAGAGGTGTACATGGTGAGTTTAAGAAGTTGTACTTTGTGAACAAAGGGCATGTACACGTTTTTGTGCAGTGATAATGGACTCTGTGATGTCTTGAAGGGTATACATAGTCTTAATTGATTTGTATTAAAAGTATCTTGTTTGTGATACAGTGGGAAAGCATAGTTATGAGAAGAGATGATTTGCAGATTGGTTATATAACAATAAGTGATTACATATTAACATGCTGCCTAAATTTACAAGGTCTGGACGATAATGTGGCCCTGGGAGTGGACTTCACTGTCAGGTGATGTGTCAACACACATACTCTACAAGATGGAGGACATTGTTTGGAGGGGAATATTTTATGCAGTAGGCGTAAAGAATTGGCTTGTGCAGTGTTTAGTGAAAGCTTTCACTCTTGTGTAATTGAGCGGTTAAAACATCTATTGTACAATCCAGGACACCAGAATAACTCCTTGGGGTAAACGCTGTGGTTCCAGAGTAAAACTTGCTAACTAACGATTAATGTGGATAACAGATGAATGTTGAATCTGGTTTTAATAATTTGATTTTTTTTTTCTTCTCTGCAGCTGGAGATGACAGAACTTTGGAGTGGGAAGATGAGTCTAATTACACCCACAAAACATGGAAGGTAGCATTTAACTACATACAGCATCCATCTGAGTTTTGATCAGGACTCTCGAGTGTCGGGGGCCGGATCGGATACAGATGTGTTCAGGTGGGCGCTGACGTTGGGTCTGTGAAACTGACCAATGGGACGCAATGGGACGGTTCAAATAAGTTGTCAGTCGAGCACAACTGACAAAACAACAAAGAACTTTTCAGCCAAGTAACGTGACTTTTCAAAGATCTAACAGTCCAAGAGCGAACTGAACTAACTGTCCAGATGGGGTGATGGAGTTTGTATACAGCAAGAACATCCAGTCAAGACTTGCTGTATGCTGAGATATGAACTGCTGCACAAAGCTGAGCTGGTCTCCAAACAGACGGGAGACGAATCTGGGGACATAAAGGCTGAACGAAGAACTGGTGGTCACTCTGCCCGAGGTCACTAACATCAACTGCAGCCGGACGGAGGTGTCAACCCCACATTTTGGTCTGTGATGGTCATCTAAGCACTTTGGGGTCGTGATCAAAAACTGCAGCTGGCTTTGATAATAATCATTCACATAGACTCATTTTAAAACAGGTGACACAACAGGACACAGACGTACAGAGGTGGGAGTGCTAGACGATTCGACCTGCTCCAACTGCTCTGAGATGGAAATTGTTTTATTACCTCAAATGCTCCACACCCCTGAACAAAATATTGATTTTAACTTTCCGTTTATACAGGTCAGGAAGTCTCATTCAGGAGAAACCTGAGACCTGATTTGGATGCAGTTCACTAATGTTTTCTAAAATAACACTGGATGATTGTCTTTGCCTTGAAGGGGCTAATTTTGGTGGGTCTGGTTTGATACAAGAGAAGAAATTTATTTAATGATTAACTTTTGCTAATTTATAGGAGAGCTTGGGTTGTAGTTGGGTAATTGTTTGCAAAACCTGGGTTGAATAACAGTAGTGGGAAGTTTAAAACTACACCATATTTTTAGTTCTGTAACTAATACTCAATCTGAGTGTTAGTGGATTGCAGACGGTAATGCTTCAGATTTGAAACAATGCCGTTTCAAAAAGGGGGGAGGTGTGTAGGCAGCTCTGAGCAGGAAGCAGTTCATAGATCATTACAAATTATACAAAAATAACTTCTTCTGAGGCGATTAAAAGATCATATCAGGTAGGGTAATCACATTGACATTGGGAAATGAATAAATCAGAAACCTACATAACGACATTGTACTTGTATATATGTATATCAGTTTAACAGAAGTATCTTTTTCTCTTTGTTGTAATGTGTACAGATTCCAGAAAGGGGGACGCCCCTAGCCTGAGGTGGATTTGAGCAAAGGTTAAAGGGAAATGGGGTGGTTTGATTATTTTAAACACAACTGACTTGACTGGACTGGACTTGACTTATAGTTCAATTGGGCGAATAAGAAAAGGTTTCATGAACAAAGGATTTTAACCATTTTTTCCTCGTTCTCTTTCTCTTTTATTTTTTCTCTTTCTCTCTGTTTCTTCCTTGCTATTTCTTCCCTTCTCTAGCACAGACAGGTACCTGGATGGAAGATTAAATACTTTTTTCTCTCACAGTGTTGTATGTCAGTTGGTTAAACTTTTAAGTTTATATTGTATTTTGATTGATGCTGTTGGCGCAAGCGATTTAATGAAGTTTCTTCCACAGGCTCCAGGAAGAGGGGCCGGCGTGGATGATTGTTATTATTGTTATTGTTGTTGTATTGTGTATGTTTAATTTTAATTGTAGGTAGACCGGTTGACGACGAAGGCTTGTAAGGGTGACAGATGGGATGAGAGCACACAGGTATACCTGGAGAAGTCCAGTATGTAACACAATTCAGCTTCAAGTGAACAGATGCATGTAAGAAGAGCATTTTATTTTAGTTTTACTAATTCTGTTTTAGGATAACATAGCAGTGTAATAATACACCTATCAATAGCAATAATAACCATCAGGGTGCCCAATAATTCAGAAAATAGGTTTTATTCACTACAGAAGTAACCACAGTCAGTTTTTCCAGGCCCAGGTCATGGATCCCACAGATAAAATAATCAAAAGGCCATGCAGGGTGTTTAACAATTCGCGAGCTTTCGTGTCCAGCTTTTCTCATCAGGAGGGAGGAACTCTGACCGAGGAGACAAACTCACATCAGACTGAGTCCTGCTGAAAAGAGGGACAGGACAAGACCCCACCAGGTGGTGGACAGAACATCATATGTCATCGGTCCCCAGAAGGAGAGTGGCACCTGTACGACCCCACCAGGGCACCCCTGCAGAGGAGAGGAATCGATCGCTGGTCCACATGGAGGATGATCTGAAGACAGCTCCCCACTACACCTGGAGGAGGTGACAGGACCTTCGTGGGAGCTCATTCTTTGCCCCTTTGTTCTGGTTGGAAAAAGGCAGTAGCAAACATCGGAGAAGAAGTCTCCGCTCTGCCTGAAGTCGGTCGGGTGGATCGGGTAAGGACGGAAGATTACCAGCCCTGACCGTGAAGAACAGAAGACGCGTCAAACTGATTTTAGTTTTGTCCCAATACACACACGTCATTTAGAATGTTTAATCAAACTGATACGGTTCTGAGGACTTTACATGAAGATAAATCCGCGGGCCGAATCCCGCCGAGCACCAAAGGACCCTTGTGGACGAACAAGGGCTCCCACCGCAAGCTCAAGAACCGAAGACCTGCTAGATAGAAATGTTTAAATTGAGGGTGTTGGCTTTTCCTGTTTAATGAGTGTTTAGTCTTACCTTTCAGTCATTCTGAAAAACAACCAGAGAAGGGTCGTGGATTCAATTGGAAACTTAACTATACATTTAACTTGACTATAAACTTAACTTGACTATTAACTTAAATATTCAGTAACTTAAATATTCAAATATTTTACTCCATTCAATTAGGCATTTAATCATTCTAAAATACCACGAGGTATTTTAAAGGTGGTTTAAAATAGTTTCACTTATTTATCTTTCTCTAGGAGGGGTGTTGCTGCTTTTTGGTATTTTTATAAAGGTTTAGGTGTGTGGTACTTTTCACAGGTGTTGGATCAGGGGTCTGGTCCAGGACCCCTGGGGGGTGCAGTAAGTTTGCGTCACATCCATATTGATAAATAAATCCATAAAGAGGGTGAACTCCCATGAATATGGGAGTTCAAAAGAGGGAATGTTGGATTTAATATTTTATACCTTTTTATAATTCCTATCAAGCACTCAAATGTCATGTCATATAAAGTGTGTGTGTGTCTTTCTTCCAAGGTTGAACTATGTTTATAGAAAGTGTTTGCTAATTCTAACTAGTTGACCTTTAAATATAATCTCATAGTAGCTAAAGATAATTTTACAAGTTCACATTTGATAAATTACAAGCAATCAAATCAGGCCAGAGAGCAGACTGATTAACATAAATAAAGCTAGAACAGCTCTTTAATTTAGACTATAGGTTGACTAAGTAAAATCAAATTAAGAGTATAACCATGATCCAAATAAAAACAC
>NW_023620702.1:0-97 GCF_014905685.2 Nematolebias whitei
ACTGCTTCACCTCACCCTGGTTGTCAGATTCAGTCACGCTGTCCCGTTTGTTTGTTTCTTTGCACATCTTGTGTGGTTTAACCTGGTTACGATGTAC
>NW_023620702.1:197-6342 GCF_014905685.2 Nematolebias whitei
CTTCACCTCACCCTGGTTGTCAGATTCAGTCACGCTGTCCCGTAGGATTTGTTTCTTTGCACACCTTGTGTGGTTTAACCTGGTTTCGATGTACCCATTTAACAATTGGCTCTTTTTGGCCTTTACTGATTTTTATCTGATAGACAACTGGAGACAGTTTGTCTGTTATCAGATGGGGTCCAGTCCATCTGGGCATCAGTTTACGGGCGAGAGTTCTGGTCCCGGACTCTCTTCTCCCAGTTGTGGGGGCAAACGTGTAGTACCAGACCCTGTCTCCCACTTGGAGTTCCTCGTGAGAGGCCTTTTGGTCTTAGTACGCTTTGCGTCCTTCAGCTGATTTTTCCAGGTTTTTCTGTGCGAAAGCAAAAGTGTTTTTAAGGTGTTTTTCCAAGTCTTTCATGTATTGTTGTGTAGTGTAGGCTGTTGCCATGGCAGCATCGCCCGGTTGGTACAACAGGTGTAGAGGGAGAGTCATTTGTCGACCCGTCATCATCTCGAAAGGAGAGATGCCAGTCGACGTGTGTGGAGTGGCCCTTATGGCCATGAGGACCAGAGGGAGTTTCACGTCCCAGTCCTTGTGGTTTGCGGCTACGTATTTCTTCAAAATACTCACCACAGCCTTGTTTGCTCTCTCGACCTGGCCTGAAGCCTGTGGATGGTAGCCAACATGGAAGTTGGCTTTGACACCTAGCGTCTTCCACAGTTCTTTCATTACTTCACCTGTGAAGTGTGTACCTTGGTCTGAGTTCACCCTGAGGGGAAGTCCAAACCTTGAGAATACATGATTCATTAATAACATAGCAGTGGTTTGTGCTGTGTCATTAGGGGCTGATAGACATTCTACCCATTTGGTAAACGCGCAGGTTACCGTGAGAAAATATTTATTTCCTCTAGAACTCTTAGTGAGTGGTCCGACCCAGTCAATCTGGAGGTCCGACCATGGAAATGCAATGCCTCTACTATGCAGTGGTGCTCTGTGGAGTGGTCTGGATGGCTGAAACTGGCCACAGACCAGGCACCCTTTTATGTAGTCTTTGACATCCTTCTTCATTCCAGGCCAATAAGCAATATGTTTCAATGCTTTCAGCGTGGCATTGTCACCCTTGTGTCCTGCGGACGGAAGGTCATGTGCATGGACTAACATCACCCCCCTGTGGTCATGGGGGACCACGAACACGGGTGAGGACGTCCGTCCATGAGCAAAAGTTAGGATGCCCTTAAGTAGTTTTAGCTGTTTGCGCAGCTGAAAGAGGACTTTAAGGTCTGGATTGGAATCCAGTTCGCCTTTCGATGGAGTGTATTTGTCTGGGTCAGTCAGATACAGTATCATCGAGTTAATTGCAGGATCCAACTTCTGAAGTTGGATGATGTCTGGGTCAGTCAGCGTTGGGCGTACAGAAACTGTGTTATCAGCAGGTTTAGCTGCAGCTTGTGCACGTGTGACTGCCATTACCTCAGTTGTAGATTGTGACGACTGAGTGTTGAGTAGCCAGGAGGGGTCAAAGGACCACGTGGGTCCGTCAACGGCTCCTTCCTTGGCTAGGGAGTCTGCAAGGTCATTGTAGTGCTTGTCATCGCCTGGGACTCTGGAGTGTCCTGGATTTTTCTTCCAGAAGATCTGTAGATCATGTGATGTCACTAAGTGATCACATGTCATGAAAAGCTCTTTGTGTTTTACCACCTTTTTGTTGCTTGTGAGAAACCCATTCTGTTTCCACAGAGCGAGATGACACAAGAAACTAAGTCGAGCATAGTTAGAGTCAGTGCAGATGACTAGCGTGTGGATGGAGCGTTCCACTGCCATCTGTAGGCCTATTAGGATTCCTGCTATCTCAGCGTACTGAGAAGACTGAGAGCCCAATTTATAGCCAAATGTGACCTGTTCTAGGTCTTGGAGGAGAACTCCTCCAACACCTGCTTTGCAGATTTTCTCGTGGTGGAATGAGCATCCATCCACGTACAATGTCGCCATATCTACAGAGAGGAACGGGTTCTGCTCGACCCGGTTCTGTTCCGGCTCGGTTCTGATTCGTTCGAACGAGTCGTTTGCATGGATAAACTGCTGTTTTGAACTGAGCGCCGTCTCAGTACGCTTTTGGGAGTTTATTCGTCACATTTTTAACAGAAAAAAGTGCATTTTGACAGTTTTAATGAAAGAAAGTTGACCGGAATGTTCAGGCTAATCGCTAACACAATAGCTGAAATAACGAGCAGCGATTGGTCGAAAGCCGCTGTTTGAAACGCTCTGATTCTCTGGAGAGACGAGTGACATGTCTGTCGTCACTTCCTCTGATGTCAGGTTGTAAGACACACCCCCGCCGCTGCTCTGTCATTGGTTGATTCAGTCACGTGACCTCGGAAATGAGTCTCGGTTCAACCGAAGCCTCCACTGTGTTTAAAATGGCTAAATGGAGCCGCCACTGTTCCCACAAAACTCATGTTTCATGCATAAAAGACGTGCTTTTTAAAGCAACGCCACGTTTAAGCTTTAAATCCGTTCAGAAATGTTGATTTGACCGAAGTTTCGCTGATGCTAATTTTAAGCTAAGCGGCTAACAACCGGATATCAACAGAACGATCCACAGGAAGTTGTCATAGACTCCTGCTGGTATAAATAAGCTTACACCGCCACCTGCTGTTGAGAGAGGAGTATAACAGTTTTCCTGAAGGGGAGACTGATAATTCCTCTCATTTGTTTTTCTTTTTCTTTTTGTTTACACGACCTGGTTTATGAGTAACTGTTAAATAGCGAAATTCTGGTAAATGAAACTGCTTAAAAAGCGTTTAAAAAACTAAAGTTGCTGTGAAACTTTTAGAAAAATTGCAGGTTTATTTAATGTTAAGTGCTTTAGAGTAAATAACACTGAGAAGCTTGGTAATCTAGTATCTGTTAAAAAATAAGCACATTAAAAAAGTAACACTGCCAGAGAGGCATTTACTTAAAAATTTTCATGCATTGGGGTAAAACCTACGAATAGGTGCCCATCCATTTGAAGAAGTGGCTTACACAGTACTGTTGAGTGAACCCAGAGCTAAAAATGTGTGAAACTCACATGACACTTGAATACAAATATTTACCTGTTAAAATAATCTGAAGTTGGCAACTGTTTAACCAGATAAGTGCTGAACAGTGAATAACCATGGCAGGTGTGATAGAAAAGGATTTTGATCCTTGTGAGATGAAGGACTGTTTAGAGGGAGCGTTGACGCTGCTCACAGACTCCTTACATCCATATGGTGAACAGGTGGACAGCATGAACTCAAAAGAGTTATTGGACGAGCTGAAGGTGGTTGCAGAGAGTGTGACCTCTACAGACATAACAAAGTCAAGCTATGAAAAGCTGGCAAAATTGGCGCTTTTATTGAAAGCATAATTCTATGCAGTGGTAGACAAGGCTGATGACCTTGCAATAAGGTTAAACAGCGAAAGAGAGGAGTACCTCGAACACATGGCACAGTCTAACTTTGAACAGGAGACCCGTGCAAATGAGGTACTACGTGACAGAGAGCTCTCACGAGTTCAGCTGTCATTACAAGCTCACTCATATGAGGAGAAGATTAGGGATAGAGAGATTAAGTACCAAGCACTGTGTTCAGACAACGATGCGCTACAACAAAAGTTGCAGCTCACATCAAAAGCTCTGAACGAATGCAGATTGGAAAAGGAGGCGTTAGTCCAGCAAGGAGTGCGTTTACAAAGTGAATGTCAAACATCACAGGAACGCTTACAAGCCTGTGAGGAGAAACTAGCCGCAACAACAAATAAGATTTCTGACGTGGGGCGAGCTTGTCTGGAACTCAAAGATGACCAAGGTCAGAGTCCAGGTCACCCACAATCACCTCAGAAGAATTTTGGTGCACCTCCTGCTCTTAATCCCATTCTGCCACCTCCACATGTGTGTAGAGACACACCTCCACCCTTGCCTAAAGTGGTAGGGACAGACCTGAACAGGTCTCCCCTACCTAGCAGGCAAGAGAGACCATTGAAACTTCCTCTTTCAATTTCGGATTTGCAAAAAATCTCAAAATATGTTCAACGCTTTGTACCTGGTCCAATGGGTTCAACGGGCACAAAAGCGTATCTAAACGACCTTGATTTCAGACTGAGTGGTTATCCTAATGCTACGGTTGAGGATAAAATCAGTCTGATAAGGCTCACTTTGGACAGAGAGGTGTTCACCTTCATCGAGCGTCAACCTGATGCCACGAGGAGGGATTACAACCTTCTGTGTGAAGCTTTGATCAGGGAGTACGACCCCTGCACGGGACCTGCTGGTTTCCCAGCTGCTGACAAGGTCACGCAAGGCAAGCATGAACATCCAAAGGTTTATTACAAAAGAATCTTCCAAGCTTATTTTGGTTACAGAAATGAAACCGGAATGGAGGAAGAAGAAGGTTTTATATTTGTTTTCAGCAAAAATCTCCACACTGACTTTAAAACGTCAGTACAAATGATGGCAAATCTTAGAGAAAAATCCATCAATGAGATTAAACAGTGTGTTGTGAATGTGTTTGAGGCATGTTCTCATGCTAAGACGCCCATAGAGGTGTTTCCTGGTGTAAAGGTTAAACCCCACTCGCTAGAATTGGAAGGACGGCGTGCATCGCCTCCCCCTCCTAAGAAAGGCGAGAAAAAGCAGTCTTTTCAAACTAACAAACCGCGTCATGAAGGTGCACGCTGGGGCAAAAAAGCTCCTCTTTCAGAGGATGAACGTGATTATCGTAAATGGGGTGTGCGTAGGACGCAAAGATATGGGATCCAAGAGGACCCGTATTATCAGGGGAAGCCCGAAAAGGAACCCCCAAAAGACGTACCTAACCGTCCCCCACCTCGGACGAAATGAACCGAGGCGAAAAAAATCACAAAGGTTCCAGAAACAAGGCCCTACACCTCTGAGCTCGGAAGAGACAGAGGAACTACGCAGGTTGTTAGAACCTTTGAAACACACTGACACGGGAAACCAACCTGGAGCACTATGCAGTGATGTAATCACTATTACATCTGAGGGCACGAATGACAACATCACAGATGTCGGTGAAACACACCAAGACAGTGTTGTTGTTGCCTCCAACAACCCCTCATCGGAAGAAGGGGGGTAAACTCACACACAAACAATGACGAGTCATCGCAAGCTGAACACTCAGAAACAGCTACTGCTGTGCTGACGGTTCAGACAAACCGAGATTACACAGACAAGGCTGAACGTGTAAAGAAACGTCAGAAAAAACCTAAGAGGTTTCTGTGTAACTTTATCAGAAGGGGGGTCGCCAAAAAGGCGTACCTGTCAGTAACACTCGAAGGAGTCCTCACGCACGAAGCACTCCTGGACGGTGGGGCAGACACAACAATTATGTCAGCTAAACTGTTCGAGGAGCTGAGGACAGCCGCTGCCGGTGTTAACAGGATAATACCTCTCACAGAATGTGCTATAGAAATGCAGGGTCTCTCAGAGAAGAGGACAACCCTGACAGCTATAGCAATGGTTCACATGCAGGTTGGCAGAATGACACTATACCACCCGGTACACGTGTCTCGTGTTGACTCATTCCCATTTTTGGTTGGCCAGGATTTTATAAATCGCTTTGACGCGATTATAGATTATGGTGATCAGACGATGTGGGCCAAGGTGAGCAAACCACTGCCAATACAAATGCCTCCGGAGTGTAACACAAACTGCCTAACAGCAGGTACCGCGGAAGGCGCAAAGGACCCCTAAGCCGAGGACACGAGCCCGGTGAGTACTCCTCTGAAATCATGTGAAACCAAAGAGACCCACCCGGTGGTCCAAACTCTGACCCAACAAGACAGCCTCCTCTGTGAGCTGGAGCAGTCAGAGTCCACCAAACACTACCTACCACTGGTAGTTAAAGGTGTAGAGATCCAAGGGTCCCACACCAACGATGCTGTTCTGTCTCTGTGGACAGATAAATCAGCAATTAACCGAGCTTTCTATGAAACCTTGGTTCACAAACACGTGGGTCTAGAACTAATTAAAAAAGCTTTCCGCTTTCCATTAGTTCCCAATAGTTCACAGGTAATGACCGCTGAAGGAGTCATTAACCTAAAACTGGACTGGAACCAACGAGAACTGGTTCACCCGTTTCTCTTGATCCAAAACTTACCACATGCAACCTACATAGGCTC
>NW_023620703.1:0-6342 GCF_014905685.2 Nematolebias whitei
AATATCTGTAACCCATGTTGTGTCAAATAAATCTTTTATACGAAGGGTGACGCCTCCGCCGTTTTGAACACGACATGGTATTCTATCCACAACAAAATGGTGACACCCGACGTGCGGCGAGGTGATGCGGCCTAGACTGAATTGGATCGAGGTGGCTTGCGGTGCACACACAGAGAGAGGAACTGGGCCCATTACTTTCAGGTAAGCTGGTTAACTGTTTGGACCTTAAGGTCCGGAGTTTCTGGCTATTCGGCCGTAAACCAAATTGAAACTAAATTCAAATTCCTCTGTTGGTGTGCATGCGGCCATCTCCGGAAAATAAAGATGGTTTTATTTAAGCTAACTTCCGGTGATTCGTGTTAATTCTGACGAGGTGGGTTAGGATATTCAGACGGTTTTAGCGCTGAACGCTTACTTAGTCATTTTTGGGTAGTTTTCACAAGTTTTGTGGACTTGTGCCGGTGGACGGCTGAAGGCCTACCGGAAGTCACGTGGGTGACAACGTTTTCTCTCATAATTCAGCGGGATTTTCCATCCAAAACTTTTGTCTGACGGGACTTAGGTCTACAGCGTTTCACAAACGTCTGTAGGGGCTGAGGGTCGGGCCTCCTCTGGCTAGTGTTGACTGCGGCCTGAACTGGACCCCATTTCTTACTTTAGCTTTGAGAGAAAATGAGTGAAATAGCATAGTGTTTACCAAATTTCATGTGATCGGGGATCGCATTAGTTTTAGGACGTTGTAATAACTTTGTTTGAGCCGTGTTTTGTATGTCGTGTGAACGCTTCAGGGGGGACGCGTTGGGAGAGACGTAACAAAAAAGAAAGAGGGGGGAGTGAGCTGTGTGTGGGCGGAAGCTCAGGGTTACTTTTCTCTTTTTTCTGTGTCGGAGAAAGTCTGCTTGGAGCCTGTGTGTGGGAAAGCACTCGTGTGGGGGAAGGGAGCGTTTCTTTGTTCCGCACACGAGGTGAAGGCTTACGCGTGTTTTGTTTTGTCTTCGTTTCTGCGTCAGAGGTGTCTTGTGTGATCGGGGTTTCCGTATCCTGACCGGAAGGGGGCGCTGCTGTGAGGCAAGGACGGGTCTGGCTGCTGGGTTGTTCCGTACCAGACTTGTGTTTGTTTTATTAAGGCTAAGGCCAGGAGTGAAGGACAATAACATATTTGAATGCCTGGGTGTGTGACTGTTGTTATCAGGTGTGGAACTCATGAATGTGGTACAGGTGAAGCCTGTGGAAAATCTATAGGATCATATCTGAGGCAAATTGCATGACTTATAGGGAGTATCAAAATGAACAGGAGGTAATTAGTTTGAGATCAGGGGGCCACTAGCACAAACAAGCGGAAATGAGCTTTATGTACCAAAATTAAGGGGGTAGAGCTTGATTTTTAATGATTTAGTCCGTACAAGTTGGATTAATTTAAAAATATAGCTGATTGGCGTGTCACAGCTAAATGATATCTGATATGGGAACAGGGATAGCTGAAGATCTTTCAAATATTTGCTGATAGCCGTCGGAGGCCAGACAGAAACGGAGATGGGAGCAGACACAAGGTTAAACGAAACAATTTTCTGTATGATAGGAAGGAGGCAGTGAACTCTGAAACAGAGAATGGTTTGAATCTCAAGGAAAGAGGGGACATCACGTGTACGAGCTGTATTTAACCAGGAGATGGAGTCAGAGTGAGTCTGCTGGAGAAGGTTGAATCATCTTGGGGTCAGCTTAGACAGTAGAGGGTTGAGATGTCAAAGCGAACGAGTGGAAGAGAAATATTGTAGGGGTGGCCTTGGTGGTCCTGAACAAATTAGATTGACTTTCTTCTTGGAATTGACAATAAACTCAGGTTTTAAACTCAACTGCGAAACAACAGATTAAAATGAGTAAGGGACAAAATCCTTGACACTTGTAAAATATAGAATTTTATTCTGGTCAAACAATACCTTGCCGGACTCAAATTGAAAAAGTTAAATACGTTAGGAAACTAAACTCGAATTGAAAAAATTAGATTAAATTATACAGCCATAACTAAACTCAAATTGTAAATACTTGGGTTAAATAAATCAATCTTAATTGTACTCGAATTGAAAAACTTCAGTTTAAGTAATCAGTCCACATGAGTTGATCACGTATTGGAAATGTTTAGCATTTAGGAGCTGTTTCCTTCTGAGAGCTGCAGGGACTAGGTTATTTAGGGGACGACGACAATTCTAGTGGGTAAACGCCATGAATTTAACTTTATTATTTGAGACTTCACACAGGTCCTGGGAGTGCAAAAGGACAACAGAGAGGTGTACATGGTGAGTTTAAGAAGTTGTACTTTGTGAACAAAGGGCATGTACACGTTTTTGTGCAGTGATAATGGACTCTGTGATGTCTTGAAGGGTATACATAGTTTTAATTGATTTGTATTAAAAGTATCTTGTTTGTGTTACAGTGGGAAAGCATAGTTATGAGAAGAGATGATTTGCAGATTGGTTATATAACAATAAGTGATTACATATTAACATGCTGCCTAAATTTACAAGGTCTGGACGATAATGTGACCCTGGGAGTGGACTTCACTGTCAGGTGATGTGTCAACACACATACTCTACAAGATGGAGGACATTGTTTGGAGGGGAATATTTTATGCAGTAGGCGTAAAGAATTGGCTTGTGCAGTGTTTAATTAAAGCTTTCACTCTTGTGTAATTGAGCGGTTAAAACGTCTATTGTACAATCCAGAACACCAGAATGACTCCGTTGGGGTAAACGCTGTGGTCCCAGAATAAAACTTGCTAACTAACGATTAATGTGGATAACAGATGAATGTTGAATCTGGTTTTAATAATTTGATTATTTCTTTTCTTCTCTACAGCTAGAGATGACAGAACTTTGGAGTGGGAAGATGAGTCTACTTAGGCCCACAAAACATGGAAGGTAGCATTTAACTGCATACAGCATCCATCTGAGTTTTGATCAGGACTCTCGAGTGCCGGGGGCCGGATCGGATACAGATGTGTTCAGGTGGGCGCTGACGTTGGGTCTGTGAAACTGACCAAGGGGACGGTTCAAATAAGTTGTCAGTCGAGCACATCTGACAAAACAACAAAGAACTTTTCAGCCAAGTAATGTGACTTTTCAAAGATCTAACAGTCCAAGAGCAAACTGAACTAACTCTCCAGAGGGGGTGATGGAGTTTGTACACAGCAAGTACATCCAGTCAAGACTTGCTGTATGCTGAGATATGAACTGCTGCACAAAGCTGAGCTGGTCTCCAAACAGACGGGAGACGAATCTGGGGACATAAAGGCTGAACGAAGAACTGGTGGTCACTCTGCCCAAGGTCACTAACATCAACTGCAGCCGGACGGAGGTGTCGACCCCACATTTTGTTCTGTGATGGTCTTCTAGGCACTTTGGGGTCGTGATCAAAAACTGCAGCTGGCTTTGATAATAATCACTCACATAGACTCATTTTAAAACAGGTGACACAACAGGACACAGACGTACAGAGGTGGGAGTGCTAGACGATTCGACCTGGTCCAACTGCTCTGAGATGGAAATTGTTTTATTACCTCAAATGCTCCACACCCCTGAACGAAAATATTGATTTTAACTTTCCGTTTATACAGGTCAGGAAGTCTCATTCAGGACAAACCTGAGACCTGATTTGGATGCAGTTCAGTAATGTTTTCTAAAATAACACTGGATGATTGTCTTTGCCTTGAAGGGGCTAATTTTGGTGGGTCTGGTTTGATACAAGAGAAGAAATTTATTTAATGATTAACTTTTGCTAATTTATAGGAGAGCTTGGGTTGTAGTTGGTTAATTGTTTGCAAAACCTGGGTTGAATAACAGTAGTGGGAAGTTTAAAACTAGACCATATTTTTAGTTCTGTAACTAATACTCAATCTGAGTGTTAGTGGATTGCAGACGGTAATGCTTCAGATTTGAAACAATGCCGTTTCAAAAAGGGGGGAGGTGTGTAGGCAGCTCTGAGCAGGAAGCAGTTCATAGATCATTACAAATTATACAAAATTAACTTCTTCTGAGGCGATTAAAAGATCATATCATGTAGGGTAATCAAATTGACAGTGGGAAATGAATAAATCAGAAACCTACATAACACGTTGCACTTGTATATATGTATATCGGTTTAACAGAAGTATCTTTTTCTCTTTGTTGTAATGTGTACAGATTCCAGAAAGGGGGACGCCCCTAGCCTGAGGTGGTTTGATAATTTTAAACACAACTGACTTGACTGGACTGGACTGGACTGGACATAGTTTAATTGGGCGAATAAGAAAAGGTTTCATGAACAAAGGATTTTAACCATTTTTTCCTCGTTCTCTTTCATTTTTCCCCTTTCTCTCTGTTTCTTCCTTGCTATTTCTTCCCTTCTCTAGCACAGACAGGTACCTGGATGGAAGATTATATACTTTTTTCCTCTCACAGTTTTGTATGTCAGTTGGTTAAACTTTTAAGTTTATATTGTATTTTGATTGATGCTGTTGGCGCAAGCGATTTAATGAAGTTTCTTCCACAGGCTCCAGGAAGAGGGGCCGGCGTGGATGATTATTATTGTTATTGTTGTATTGTGTATGTTTAATTTTAATCGTAGGTAGACCGGTTGACGACGAAGGCTTGTAAGGGTGACAGATGGGATGAGAGCACACAGGTATACCTGGAGAAGTCCAGTATGTAACACAATTCAGCTTCAAGTGAACAGATGCATGTAAGAAGAGCATTTTATTTTAGTTTTACTGATTCTGTTTTAGGATAACATTGCAGTGTAATAATACACCTATCAGTAGCAATAATAACCATCAGGGTGTCCAATAATTCAGAAAATAGGTTTTATTCACTACAGAAGTAACCACAGTCAGTTTTTCCAGGCCCAGGTCATGGATCCCACAGATAAAATAATCAAAAGGCCATGCAGGGTGTTTAACAATTCGCGAGCTTTCGTGTCCAGCTTTTCTCATCAGGAGGGAGGAACTCTGACCGAGGAGACAAACTCACATCAGACTGAGTCCTGCTGAAAAGAGGGACAGGACAAGACCCCACCAGGTGGTGGACAGAACATCATATGTCATCGGTCCCCAGAAGGAGAGTGGCACCTGTATGACCCCACCAGGGCATCCCTGCAGAGGAGAGGAATCGATCGCTGGTCCACATGGAGGATGATCTGAAGACAGCTCCCCACTACACCTGGAGGAGGTGACAGGACCTTCGTGGGAGCTCATTCTTTGCCCCTTTGTTCTGGTTGGAAAAAGGCAGTAGCAAACATCGGAGAAGAAGTCTCCGCTCTGCCTGAAGTCGGTCGGGTGGATCGGGTAAGGACGGAAGATTACCAGCCCTGACCGTGAAGAACAGAAGACGCGTCAAACTGATTTTAGTTTTGTCCCAATACACACACGTCATTTAGAATGTTTAATCAAACTGATACGGTTCTGAGGACTTTACATGAAGATGACTCCGCGGGCCGAATCCCGCCGAACACCAAAGGACCCTTGTGGACGAACAAGGGCTCCCACCGCGAGCTCAAGAACCGAAGACCTGCTAGATAGAAATGTTTCAATTAAGGGTGTTGGCTTTTCCTGTTTAATATGAGTATTTTGTCTTACCTTTCAGTCATTCTGAAAAACAACCAGAGAAGGGTCGAGGATTCAATTGGAAACTTAACTATACATTTAACTTGACTATAAACTTAACTTGACTATTAACTTAAATATTCAGTAACTTAAATATTCAAATATTTTACTCCATTCAATTAGGCATTTGATCATTCTAAAATACCACAAGGTATTTTAAAGGTGGTTTAAAATAGTTTCACTTATTTATCTTTCTCTAGGAGGTGTGTTGCTGCTTTTTTGTATTTTTATAAAGGTTTATGTGTGTGGTACTTTTCACAGGTGTTGGATCAGGGGTCTGGTCCAGGACCCCTGGGGAGTGCAGTAAGTTTGGGTCACATCCATATTGATAAATAAATCCATAAAGAGGGTGAACTCCCATGAATATGGGAGTTCAAAAGAGGGAATGTTGGATTTAATATTTTATACCTTTTTATAATTCCTATCAAGCACTCAAATGTCATGTCATATAAAGTGTGTGTGTGTCTTTCTTCCAAGGTTGAACTATGTTTATAGAAAGTGTTTGCTAATTCTAACTAGTTGACCTTTAAATATAATCTCATAGTAGCTAAAGATAATTTTACAAGTTCACATTTGATAAATTACAAGCAATCAAATCAGGCCAGAGAGCAGACTGATTAACATAAATAAAGCTAGAACAGCTCTTTAATTTAGACTATAGGTTGACTAAGTAAAATCAAATTAAGAGTATAACCATGATCCAAATAAAA
>NW_023620704.1:0-6338 GCF_014905685.2 Nematolebias whitei
TTTTTCCGTCTGTTGTTCTCCTTTTTCTGTTTATTGGTGTGTTTTGTAGATTTCCTCGCTGACTTGACAAAAGCCCAGTTAGGATATCCACATGTTTGAAGAGCTTCTTGAACGTGTTTCAGTTCCTTTTCCTTCCCTTCTGTCTTCGTGGGGTCGCATTCGGCCCGATGTTGTAAAGTTCTGATGACAGAGAGTTTGTGTTCCAGTGGATGGTGGGAGTCAAACAGAAGATACTGGTCTGTGTGGGTTGGTTTTCTGTAAACTTCAATGTTGAGGCTGTCCTCTCTCTCCGTCTGAACCAAACAGTCCAAAAAAGGCAGCTTGTTGTCGTTTGCATCCTCTCTGGTGAACTTGATGTTGTTATCGACTGAGTTAATGTGTCTGGTGAACGCTTCTATTTCCTTAGCTTGGATTTTGACCCAGGTGTCATCCACATAACGGAACCAATGGCTTGGCGTTGTTCCCTCATAGGAGTGTAGGGCTCTCTGTTCCACTTCCTCCATGTAGAGATTGGCAACAATGGGTGACACTGGAGATCCCATGGCACAGCCATGCTTCTGTCTGTAAAAACTGTCATTGAAATTTAAATAATTGGTGGAGAGGCAGAGATCCAACAGGGTGCAGATCTGGTCTGGGGTGAAGTTGGTCCTGTTGATTAAGTCCTTGTCTTGTAGAAGTTGTTTTCTGACGGTTTCTACTGCTTCAGAGATGGGTATGCATGTGAAAAGAGAAGTCACATCATACGATACAAGGGTTTCTCCTGGGGTTAGTTTCAAGTGTTGAACTTTGTTAGCAAAATCAATGGAGTTCTTTATGTGATGAGGTGTGTTTCCAACAAGAGGAGCTAAAATACCAGCCAGATGTTTAGCAACATTGTATGTCACTGAGTTCATGCTGCTGACGATGGGTCTGAGTGGTGTTCCTTCTTTGTGTATTTTTGGAAGTCCATAAAGACAGGGAGTGGCTTCCCCTGGGTACAATCTATAATACAAAGATCGATTGATTGTTTTCTCCTTTTCAAGTTTTTGCAGGTAATCTGTGACTTTCTTTTTGTAGGCACTGGTTGGGTCCCTCTTCAGGGTCTCGTAGGTGTTACGGTCACTCAGTAGTGTAGTTATTTTTTCCCGGTAATCAGAAGTGTTGAGGACTACTGTGCGTAGTTTACAGGGAAGAGCAATGAGCTTCCTAGAGACATTCTGTTGCTTATGTTAAAAAGGGCCCAGGAAAAAATTTGTATGGTTTTTTTGTATTGTTCTAAATGTTTTAACTAAAAAATCACAAAAAATCATAACTATCTGTGTGGTTGGTTATTGCACTACATCACAGCTCCTACAAACCTAGATTAGTGACGTGTACATACCTTGAAGTGGGTTACACAAACATCCCCTCAGCAAAATGCAGCCACAACACACAAACACACATTTATTCTTACAGGATTTGTTTTTCTTTTTTTTTTTGTTTTTTTGTAATGGGGAAACCAGAGCACCTGGAGTAAACCCTGACAGTGTCTTCATGCTGCGAGGTGATGGTACTTGATGGTACTTCATGTGTACTTGTGTTGTGGATGTTTTTATTTATAATTTTTATGTTTTTATTATGATTTTTTATTATGATTTTATGTTTTTTTTATATGTATAAGTTTTTATTTCCATCCATCCATTATCTTCCGCTTGTTCTGAAGTTGGGTTGCGGGCAGCTTGAGCAGGGAGGCCCAGACATCTCTTTCCTCAGCCACCTCTTCCAGCTCTTCAGGGAGAATTCCAAGGTGTTCCCAAGCCAACAGAGAGACATAGTCTCTCCAGCGTGTCCTGGGTCTTCCCCAGGGTCTCTTCCCAGTAGGACATGCCCGAAGCACATCCCTATGGAGGCACCCTGGGGGCATCCTTACGAGATGCCCGAACCACCTCAAGGCTCTCGATGGAGGAAACTCATTTCAACCGCCTGTATCTGCAATCTTATTCTTTTGATCACTACCCAGAGCTCATGACCATAGGTGAGGGTATGAACATAGACCGACCAGTAAACAGATAGATTTGTCTTACAACTCAGCTCTCTCTTCACCAAGTGCACTTATGGACACCCTTATGTTCGAACATGGTGTTTGTGATGGACAAACTATGAATAGCACAGAAGTCCAACAACAGAACACCACTCGGGTTCAGATCAAAAAGGTCATTCCTCCCAATCACATCCCTCCACATCACACTGTCATTACCCACATGGGCATTGAAGTCCCCCAGCAGAATAAAGGAGTCCCCAGCTGGCGCACCTTCCAGCACCCCCACCAAGGACTCCAAGAAGGCCTGATACACTGAACTGCAGTTCAGTGCGTAGGCACAAACAACAGTAAGAGCCCATCCCCCCACCCGAAGGCAAAGGGAAGCCACCCTCTCATCTACCGGGGAAAACGCCAACACAAAGGCACCAAGTCAGGGGACTACAAGTAGACCCACACCAGCTCGACATCTCTCACCATGGGCAACTCCAAAGTGGAATATGGTCCAGCCCCTCTCAAGGAGATCGGTTCCAGAGCCCATGATGTGCGTCAAGGTGAGCCCAACTGTATCTAGTTGGTATCTCTCAACCTCGCGCACAAGTTCAGGCTCCTTCCCCACCAGAGAGGTTACATTCCATGTCTCAAGAGCTAGCTTTGGTAAGCCAGGGTCAGAGCGCCAAGGTCCCTGCCTTCAGCCACTGCCCATGGAGTCATGCACCCGACTTTTATGGCCCTTCCTGCAGGTGGTGGATCCACATGAAAGCAAACCCATGCTGCTTCTTTGGGCTGAGCCCGACCGAGCCCCATGGGTAGAGACCTGGTCACCAGGCACTCGCCGATGAACCCCTCCCACAGGCCTGGCTCCAGGGTGGGGCCCCAGTAACCCACATCCAGGCAAGGGACACTGAGTTCCTTGTTTCGTCTTGTCCATAAAAATCTTTTGAATTGCTCTTTGTCTGTCCTGTCACCTAAGACCATGATAAAGTGGCGATTCAAGGAGGATGAGTTTTTATTTATTTATTTATTTTCAAGTTTCCAATATCAGTCTAGCTAGCTTGTGTGTTTTAGGGGATTATGAGCAGGGGGATGAACAATTTTCCTGGAGAACGCCCCTGCAGGCTTCAAACTACTGCATGTGACTTTATTTCTGTTAGAGGACCGTGTGAACCAGCACCACCTGAGAGCCTGTGTCCTCGTATGAGGACATTATATTTGAGGCCTATGCTGCATTTTTAACTTTAAACATCCCCTCAGCAAAATGCAGCTACAACTCACACAAACACACAACATTTATTCTTAAATTAATAAATGTTTTTTGTAACGGGGAAAACAGAGCTCCTGGAGTAAACCCTGACAGTGTCTTCATGCTGCGAGGTGATGGTACTTTACGAGCCCCTTAGCCACAGGTCCTACTTGTGCCCGCTTTAACATGCTCAGGCCAGTTCTGTGTTTTTCTCCACAGTGCCTTTGTCATGGAACCTCCCTGTTTTATAGTACCTACTTCTCTGCGGTTCCATTGAGTTCAAGCAGAACCTAAAATGTGACATCAGCTTGCACTGTTGGTCACTGATTGGTCAGGGAGAGGAGTCACTGGATGTCTCAGAAACTTTTCACACCGATCCGGTGCCCATTTGCAATTTATCTGAACCCAGAGCAGCGGCTGGACCTATTTTAAAGATTTTAAAAATAATTGAAGCTGCAAGCAGCATTGAAGGCCCTCGCAGCAAAGCGCCACTCCGGCCATACGGCGACCGCGGAAGCTCCAACTACTCCACCCAGTCGCCAGCACGAATGCTCTCATGCTAATCCTGCATGCGTTCACCACGGGGCACATATCCTGAATCTTCTACATCGCCTTCCATCTATGTCAGTAGTTGTTCAGCTGCAGGTCTTCCAAGTATAGGTGAAATCTGACCTTCCAGACAGGAGTTATTGTGACTTCCTGGTTTGTTGCAAATGTTTGATGAACACTTCCTTTATGTTTTTCAACATGTCATTTGGTAATCAACAGTTACAGTTTCAGTCATATCTTACACAGGGCTAAGCTGGAAAAGTCACCCAATAATCGACAGTTTCTTCTCTGAGTGGGTGGGACTTAAGTGATATCATGAATCAACAATACCAATGTGTCTTGAAGTGCTTACTGATGAAGCAAAAAAAATCAGGTGCAGATAATTTGATGTATAACTGAGATATAACTGTTGGAATAATCTAGGGTACGCACTGGAGTCAAAGTTAAACAACAATACCAACATGTGTAGAAGTGCTCACTGATCATGCACAAAAAATTTGGTACATATTGGATGATGTATTACTGAGATATAACTGTTGGAATAATGTAGGGGATGCACTGGAGTCAAATGTTAAAGAACATTACCAATGTATATACAAGTGCTCACTGATTACACCAAAAAATCTGGTTCAGATCAGATGATGTATCACTGAGATATAACTTTTGGAATAATCTAGGTGGCGCACTCGAGTCAAATGTTAAAGAAGTATACCAATGTATATAGAAGTGCTCAATGATGACGCACAATAAATCAGTTTTCAGATCGGATGATGTCAGACCGGAGACAATGTTTAAGACATTTATTACTCCAGCCCTCCATTCGACCTAGTTCCCAATAAATGTTTGGGTTGTGCTCTCTAAGCCACGGGTAACCGAGAATCAATTAGGGTCTAGAGAAGTCGAACACGAAGTTAGATGTTTCATGATGATTGCCGGAAATAATGAGATGGATGTCTGTGGTTTTGAAATGAATTTGAGCTAAAGTGTCACCAGTAATACCGGAAACGGACACTGGAGGGATCTCTTGGATAAGAAGAGAATACTTGTTTACTAAAGCAGAACTGATCAAATTCTGTTCAGCGCCAAAATCGATCAAGGCGGAAACAGGCAGGTGTTTCTGACCAAACTGCAAAATTGTGAATAATTTGAGTCGGGCTGGGGGAGAAAGAGCGGAGGTACCCACCAGTATCTCCCTTTTTACTGGTGGGCGTTTTCGTTTCCCCGCAGCGGACATTTAGTGAGGAAATAGTCTGGATTACCACAATAAATGCAGGAATTAGAATTCATACATCTCAGTCTCTCCTCAGGAGAGAGACGAGTGTGATTCACCTGCATGGGCTCGGGATCGGGTGACAACACGGATTGATATGGTGAAACCGAACGAGGGTGCTTAAGCCCGGAAGCGTCGGACGTCTGGGATTTGTAGTATAAAGGTGGTGGCTTGTACGAGTGACGCTCACCTAATGACGTACTGGGACTGGAAGTGGAGGAGCGATGGGAGTTGTAGTCCTTCTCACGTCATCTCTCCCGGAGGTGCTCGTCAATGGCGACTGCCAAATCCACAAGCTCATCGAACCCCTCAGGTTTGTCTCGAGCAGCAATCTGGTCTTTAATAGTTTCAGAAAGAGAATTTAGAAAAGTACCTTGTAAGGCAGACTTGTTCCAAGTGATCTGGGCAGCGAGGATGCAGAACTCAAGGGCCTATTTTGCAACAGGTCGTCGGCCTTGATGTAATCCTAGGAGCCGCTTTACTGCATTGGGTTCCCGCAAGGGAAGGTCGAAAATCCTATGAAACTCTTTCAGAAGTAAATCAAGGACCCTGAGAAGGAAGGAGAAGGTCAGAGGTTTCTGGCTGGGTAAATGAGGAGATGATGTTAATCCAGTGAATCTATCTTACAATCCAGCTGAAGGTCAAAAGGGGACCAAGGCGGATTCCAGACAAGAAGGCAAGGAGGCGTGTGGCTGCAAGGCAAAGCACGTGGGACAGAGTGGAGCAGAGAGGAACCAAGGCATGGTGGGAACCAAGGCGCAGAACCAGTTTGAGACCAAGACATGACAGGGACCAAGGCGTGGAACCCCAGGAAGACCAAGGCGTGAGGAGATCCACGGAGGCAGGTAAGCTGTAACCGCAGGAAAAGGTTTTAGTTTAAATTCAAAAAGCGTTCAATACAAAAACAACTGGACTTTATTTGTAACAGAAGACGTTTCGCTCCTCATCCGAGGAGCTTTCTCAATTCAAAGAGCAGAGAGTGAGAGATACAGGTTACAAGGCTGAGTGAGATAAGACACACACACACATAAGACACACACACACACACATATGTAGATTGGCAGTTCACACCTAAAAACCTAAACAGTAGGTCTTTGTTCCTCTAATTCACAGTCGAGGCACTTCTGTTCCCATCAGGTGTGAAAACCGGCTGGGGATCTGTTTTAAAGTTGCATTATATGTTTTTGAAAGTGGAAATCTGAGGCCTCCTCCTCTGTTAAGAGACGGCTTTTCTCTTTTTACATAAATTGCTTCCTTCACCCCCCTCTCAAACCATCTGT
>NW_023620705.1:0-6337 GCF_014905685.2 Nematolebias whitei
GTCGACTGAGGTAGAGCACCCATTTGCTCTGTCGACTGAGGTAGAGCACCTCTCAGCTCTGTTGACTGAGGCAGAGCACCCCTCCGATCTGTCCCAGATAGACAGAAAGCAGAGCATGAACTCAACAAGGGTCTCTGAGGAGCTATGTGCAGCAGCAAAGTTGGGGTTCTTGCATAAGAAGAAAAAGCTGCTTAAAATAGAAAATGTTTGGGCAGTGGGGGGGGGGGGGGGGGGCTGATAAACCACATGGGGCCTCTTCGCAGTTTAAACCTCCCTGTTGTGTTAAATTCATCTTAAAAACTTGCAGCTAAGCCTCTCATTAAGAAAAGTTTGGAAAAATCACTTCATGTGTGAATTGTCTCAAAAAGATCTTTGTGGGTTTCACAAATACATTAAAAGTAAATTAAAAACTTGTTTTGCAGTTACAGATTAGATTAACTTTGTTATTTTTAACCCGTCCAGAGGACCTGATTTAACTTTTTGAGATTTTCTACCTGGATTATTGAACATGCATCAGGATACCTTAAAGATATATTTGAACTAAGACACGACTGGAAGCTGGAAGAATGAAGGCACAAAAAGAGGCAGAAGGTTTTACGCAATGATAAAATGAATTTAACACGTTTCCAGGCAAAATGAGTGAAACATTCAGTCTTTATCTGCAGTTTAATTGTTAATAATTTGGGCACAAATGGAAGTGTTGATGAGTCACGGGCCACGAACAAACAGTTCAGCTTGGTTTCAGCGTTGACTCAGTCCCGCAGTCTGCTTTGAACAGAACGTCTGCCTGGCTGTAAATTTGGACTTGTGCACATAAAAAACAGACTTTTTTTTAACTTTTTGACATAAAATTTGGTGTTTGCAAAGGAAAATTCAGCACGAAATGTGCACTTTCAAATAATGTTTTATATTAAGTATCTCCAAATGGCACCTTACCTGCACACGTTTTCCAGCATTGATTTATTTTAAGCAAAACTTTTTTCCAGCTTTTACAACATTTTCCACAGATCCCCTCTGATTTGTTTTTTCACAAGCTGGTGGCTTCTCTCTCTTTGCATCTTCAACTTAATCTACATTTTCTTAAGATTGAACCCAACCACATCTTGTATTATCAATTTTATTCATCGGTTCATCTAACTTCATTTCAACTGAGTGGTGTCACTTCTGAGGCAGACTAATGCTGAATGCAGACCCAGTACCCCTTAGGGAAGGGGTACTGTGAGGATTGTGCCCTCTTGTGGTGTGTCTTGGTCCTACTCCTCTTGTGATTACGCCTTGCTTCCCACACCTGTGATGCTTCGCAGGTGTTTTGTGTTTAGGTCTCGTCGGTGTCAGTATTTCAGTCGTTCTGTTTTGATCAGTGTCCTGACATCGTGACCTGTGTACCTCCATGTTCCTGTTCTTCCTACGCGACTCCAGAGAATATGTAAGTTTACTTCCCCGACAGTATTTTGTGTTTAAAATAAACATTTACTTTTCCCTCCTGAGTTTGTTGTGCCTGCCTGCACCACTGGGTTCGACCTGCTCTCAGAACATGACGTCTAGTGGTTCCACACTTGATGCTCCGCAACCTCCTGCCTGAGGGGAGCGGGATAAAAAGTGTGTGTGCTGGGTGAGTGTGGTCCTTCATGATGCAGGTGGCCCTCTTCCTGCATCTGGAGGTGTAGATGTCTGTGATGGTGGGGAGACTGACTCCAACATCTTCTGTGCAGCCTTCACCACTCTCTGCAAAGCTTTTCTCTCTCCAGCTACCTGGATTATTGAGCATGTATCAGGATATTATCCAGAAATAGTTGGAGTCACAAGTCTCTTCCACTGTTGTTGTTTGGGTTGACAGGAAAAGTTCAGGGACCACTGATTTCCATGTAGTTACATAATTTCCCATGATCATGATTCTATGATTCCCATGATGATTCATGATCTCAAATTCCATTTTTTTGTCAACGATACAGAAATCTACATCAGCACTAAACCATGCCCTAAGCTCCTCACCCAACCTACGAATGGTATTTCAGCATCTGGAAGTTCTTGGCTGTGGCCATTAACCCAACTCATGAAGGTAGGAGATATCCACCTGCTTACCGGAGGATGTTCCTGTCTTGCATCAGTCTTTCCTTTAAGCTCTCCTACATGTCATTTTAACTCATTGTCTTGTCTCTTCCAATATAGACTTGTTTAGTAAAGCAGCATTCTGGAAAGGCCAGGGATCTCACCCACACCAAACCTTGGCAGTACATCTCACAAACTTTTACTTAGTTACACAGGCTCCCAGTTTAATCCTAGGTTTAATACACATTTATTGCAAATCACAGTCTTGCTCTTCAGTATCTTTCTGACCTTGTAGCTCTTGAGCTAGGTTTTCTGACACTAACCTGATCTCCACTTCATGTCAGAATGTGAACCTTTGGTGACAAACTGAGTGGCAGCACTTTGTGTGTCACAGCCACAAGCCTCTCGATGCTCTGCCTGTTGACATTTGTGCCGTTTCATAAGTTGGAGCTATTAAAAATGCATTAAATGTTTTTATTATTATTATTAACTGTTATTTATTTAACCAGGCAAATCCCACTGAGACACAGATCTCTTTGCATGGGAGGTTGAGGCCTGAAGGCATCCATCCATCCATCCATACATTTTCTTTACCCGCTCATTCCATTTTGGGTCACGGGGGTCACCGGTGCCCATGTCCAGCAATCACTGTGCGAGGGGCGGGGGACACCCTGGACGGGTCTCCAGTCCATCACAGGGACACAGAGACAAACGAGACAAGACCATTATCTCTCTCTCTCATTCACCTAGGGACAATTTAGAGTTACCAATCAGCCTAACATGCATGTTTTATGCATTTATTCAACAAAGCACACAGTTCGAGCATTTCTGCCTCACCCATCTTGGATTTGAGTCACTTCTGATTAGTTTTTTTTGTTTCCTGATTCTCAAATGTCCCTAAAAGGCTCATGAAAGTCTTTTATAATATGCAATATGAATAAAATCTTATTTTGTTCAGCAGTTCTTTTATTTGAGGGTTGTGGTATTTCAAGTCAATTTAACTGGCTGACAAACTTTTATCACGTCATGCACATGAAAAAACATCTAATGTACTGTCATGTGAACAACGACACGGTACCTTGTATGATTATTTAGGATAGCTATATATTTCAAAACATTGCAAAGTAATGCATGCGAGTTGGTCTCACCAGCTGACAGTCTTCCAGAGAGTTGACGAGCTGAGCGTTCTGGCAGGAGAGGATGGAGCCCGCCAGGTTGAGCATCACGCACACTGCAGACAGCAGCATGAAGAATGTTATCTGGGACAACAGGAGGCAGAGGGGACAAACATCAGAACCAAATCACACAACGTTGCCCCGTCATGCACTTATATCCTTCTGATGCAGTGTTTGAAATAAAACCACGGGCACGGTGCACATTTTATGATCAATCATTTCATTTCTGGATCGCTAAAGAGAAAATAAACGCTGATGTCAGAAGAAATCAATAAGCTCATTTAACTCCAACCCTCCTGAGTCAGATGTAGAAAAATCAAAAAAGCTTTTTACACAGATGCACAGAGAACGGATAGTTTAAACCCAAACTGAATTTTGACCCATAAAATGAAAACAGTTGTGAAAGAGCTAATAACCTGTCAGGCAGAGTAAAACATGGAAAAGACGGCCTCCTTTTGGTCCCATGTCCTTCCTTTTATTTCTCAGCTATAGATTTTGCAATAAGAAACGTTTGCTGGCACTCAAGTCGAGAGTTTTCAATTCATCACCGAATCAAAAACCTGCATTCTTAGACCAGGTACTGTGCACCAGGAGTGAGGTCCCAGTACGTGCTTGTAAAGGACGTCTCCGTAAAGTCACTCAGTGCAAAACAAAACCAAATGAATAACTCTTTTCTAAAGTTCTGGTGCCATGAGACGTTGCTGGTGAAGGACAAAGAGGGCTCCAGCACGGAGGAGCTGGACAGAAAGGTGATTAAGAATGTGCATAAACAGATGGGGAGGAGGGGGGAGCCAGGAGGGGGAGGGAGAGAGGACGGAAGTGAAGACGGCACGCAATAACCAGATGGAACGATAAATTAAAGTGCTTTTTGCCACAGCAGTAAATTGAAAGATTGTGAAGCTGATATCTGAGCTTGACGGACAACTCCTTGGAGGGGAACGTGAGAACAAACAGAAACGAATTAGAAAAAACAACAAACCAACAAAAATCTGAACCACAACAGAAAACGACTGAACAAAACAGAGACGTGGACAAAACACTGAACGACCTTACGCACATTAATTAATGTCCCCGTTAAATATGAGACCAAGCTGCAGCACCGAACACTTTGCTGCCACATCACATTTTAACAAACATTCTCAAAGTAGGAATTTAAAAACTCTTTGTATACTTATTACTTTGATATTTGATTACATCAATACATTGATTAGCAAGAGAAAAGATGTATTTAACAGCAAGTGCAAAGACATTTTTAGGTTTTATTACATGCACAAACAGCAATGGATACGTATGAGGGACAGTGGTTTGGACATGTCCAGAGGAGGGACAGTGGTTTGGAAAAGTCCAGAGGAGGGACAGTGGTTTGGACATGACCAGAGGAGGGACAGTGGTTTGGACAAGTCCAGAGGAAGGACAGTGGTTTGGACATGTCCAGAGGAGGGACAGTGGTTTGGACATGTCCAAGACAAGCAGGTCTAGTTGAAAACATGAAATCCATGTTTAAATTTAAAAATGCACAGTACATTAAAGGAAGACGGAGTTTTGTTTTATTGAACATGTGATTTTAAAAAGTGTCTGAAAGCAGAAGAGAAGACGTTCTGTGACAGGACTAATGTGATTTCATCAGATCTTTGAGACAAAATAAGAGTTTGTTAAATCTGTGTAGAAAAATGGATGGATACATGAAATTAACTTTGTTTTCACTTTACAGTTATTTTAAGGCATTAATCTTTTATTAACAACTTTTATTAATTCATGATTGAGTTTTGGCAGTTAAACTTCTTGGTTAGGAGATAAAACAATCAATCATTTTTATTGGGTAAATCAATAAATGCTGTTTCCTTTCCCTTGACGATACAGTGTTGACACATTTTAATGTTGTTGGGAACCAAAAGTTTCTGGTTTATTCTCCGTTTTAATTCAAAACTTAAAATAAAGAGGTTTTTTGCAAAAATGGTCCAAAGGTGAGACTTTTGTCTGGAATGTGATTAATCATTTAGAGCGTCTTTGTGCACAGACTCAGCCTCCGTCATGTCCCAGGACATCCTTGTAAAAGAGATGAATACTGTAATCTCAATGGATTCATTTCCTGGTAAAATAAAGATTTAAATTAAAAAAGGATCTACAAGGACCCGTTTAAATCTGTAACAGAAAAGAAGAGAGGGTCAAAGGCACCACTAAAGCAAAGTTGTCTGCAGCTGTAAAATAAGAAGGCAGTTTTCTGCTGCCAACGTGGATTTGTTCTTTTGTCACATGATCCATCCGACTCGACGCTCGTGACAGTAATAATATTTGCAGAGCTGTTCCACGGTGGTGAGCAGCGAGTCGAAGGCACGTTCAGTGATGCCTTGACAATAACTCACCACCACCATGCTGTCATGCACAACGCAGTGACAGTAAAAGCTGACGTTCAGGCAGCTTCTGTGAAACATCTCCTTTGTTCTGCTGAGCAAGTCATTCAATGATCTGACTCGTACAATCAGAGCCACAACACACAAGACGCTTCTTCTTGATCGAGACTCAAGCGACCATTAGAGCGCCATGACATCGTGCTGCCACGAGAGGAGGCGAACATTTTAATATATTTTTATTCCTTATCAAGTGACACTTTTCATTTACCCTTTATTTCTACAGGTTAGTCTCATTGAGTCACGAGAACTCATTTTCAAGAGAGACCTGTTTAGGAGCAGATGTTTGGGGTTGAGTGCCTTACTCAGGGGCCCAGGGTGGGGCGAATGAGGGTGGAGGCATGTGTGGGTGTTTCACCTTTTTCACCCATATTTTTTATGTTGACGGTATCGGAGGTTGAACCTGCAACTTTCTGATGACAGGCCCATCTTCTCTAACCTCTGCGCCACCACGCCCCCACTTTAATGGAATCAGTCACATTTAAAACAAACTAAGTTTAGTGGTTGAGACAAACAAGTGTCTTTAGGCAATAATTCAGAAACAGTCACAAAGGTTTTTCTGATTTGTGATCTTTGGGCCTGAGTGATCAATGGTTCCGATTTGTGATCTTTGGGCCTGAGTGATCAATGGCTCCGATTTGTGATCTTTGGGCCTGAGTGATCAATGGTTCCGATTTGTGATCTTTGGGCCTGAGTGATCAATGG
>NW_023620706.1:0-6333 GCF_014905685.2 Nematolebias whitei
AAAAGTGAACCGGGAAACAGCTCTTTAAAATGTCAGTACTTCCTGGTTTACTCAGTTCTGGTAAAGTTCTGTTGAAGTTCTGTTCTGTTGAGGCTCTGCTCGAGATCTGTAAACAGTTCAGTTCTGTTGAAGCTCTGCTCGAGATCTGTAAACTACACAGTTCTGTTCTGGGAGTTCAGTTCTGTTGAAGCTCTGGAGAAGTTCTGTTCTGTTCAGTTCTGCTCAGTTCTGTGAGAGACGGGATGATCCTGACATGACAACAAGCTCTTCCGAGTTCCATGGGAATATAACACTTTCACTCGCCACTACTTCTGACGAGCTACAGCCATCCTAAGGAGATGCTGGACAGGTAGCGTTAACGGAACACCATATCTGCTGATTATCATCAGAAAGGTAATGGGTCAAGTTTCCTACCAAGCGTACCGAGGCGAGCTGGGTTTCTGATGGAGAGTGTCGGTTCTGGTGAACACTTACTTCCCCTCACACACCCTCTTACTCCCTCTTAACTTCTTTCATCTTTAAACTTTTCGCTCAAGTAGAAATTCTTCCAGATATTTTAGAAATGTCTGTGTAAAATGCTCACCCACATCCATGTGGGTAAAAGATCATAATTGTACAGTTTTCATAAATGTCTGTGGTGAAGCAACGGAAAAATCATGGCCGTATGATTTTTCCTGATTGATTGCTTATGTTGTTATTTTCATAATTTGCCAAATTAATGTAAATGTTTGATGTTAAATTTTGATTCTGTAAATAAATGACCGCATTCATTTTGATGGGTCAAATATAAATGACGTCTCACGTTTGCATTTCCTTAAATTCAATGCACGTTTTATTCAGTCCAGAAAAATGAGGAATCCGCGTTAATTGATGAATATATCTGAGCATCTGTTCATCTACAGTAGTGTTTGGTGGACTCTGACTACTCCAGCTCACAGAGGAGGCTGTCTTGTTGGGTCAGAGTTTGGACCACCGGGTGGGTCTCTTTGGTTTCACATGATGTCAGAGGAGTACTCACCGGGCTCGTGTCCTCGGCTGAGGAGTCCTTTGCGCCTTCCGCGGTACCTGCTGTTAGGCAGTTTGTGTTACACTCCGGAGGCATATCTATTGGCAGTGGTTTGCTCACCTTTGCCCACATCGTTTGATCACCATAATCTATAATCGCGTCGAAGCGATTTATAAAATCCTGGCCAACCAAAAATGGGAATGAGTCAACACTGGACACGTGTACCGGGTGGTATAGTGTCATTCTGCCAACCTGCATGTGAACCATTGCTACAGCTGTCAGGGTTGTCCTCTTCTCTGAGAGACCCTGCATTTCTATAGCACATTCAGTGAGAGGTATTATCCTGTTAACACCAGCAGCGGCTGTCCTCAGCTCCTCGAACAGTTTAGCTGACATAATTGTTATGTCTGCCCCTCCGTCCAGAAGTGCTTCATGTGTTAGGACACCTTCGAGTGTTACCGACAGGTACGCCTTCTTGGCGACCCCCCTTCTGATAAAGTTACACAGAAACCTCTTAGGTTTTTTCTGACGTTTCTTCACACGTTCAGCCTTGTCTGTGTAATCTTGGTTTGTCTGAACCGTCAGCACAGCAGTAGCTGTTTCTGAGTGTTCAGCTTGCGATGACTCATCATCGTTTGTGTGTGAGTTTGCCCCCCCTTCTCCCTATGAGGGGTTGTTGGAGGCAACAACAATGTCTTGGTGTGTTTCACCGACATCTGTGATGTTGTCATTCGCACCCTCAGATGTAATAGTGATTACATCACTGCATAGTGCTCCAGGTTGGTTTCCCGTGTCATTGTGTTTCAAAGTTTCTAAAAACCTGCGTATTTTCTCTGTCTCTTCTGAGCTCAGAGGTGTAGGGCCTTGTTTCTGGAACTTTTGTGATTTTTTTCGCCTCGGTTCGCTTCGTCCGTGGTGGGGGACGGCTAGGTACGTCTTTTGGGGGTTCCTTTTCGGACTTCACCTGATAATATGGGTCACTTTGGTTCCCATATCTTTGCGTCCTACGCACACCCCATTTACGATAATCACATTCCTCCTCTGAAAGAGGAGCTTTTTTGTCCCAGCGTACACCTTCATGACGCGGTTTGTTAGTTTGAAAAGACTGCTTTTTCTCGCCTTTTTTAGAAGGAGGCGGCGATGCACGCCGTCCTTCCAGTTCTAGGGAGTGGGGTTTAACCTTTACACCAGGAAACACCTCTATGGGCGTCTTAGCATGAGAACATGCCTCAAACACATTCACAGCACACTGTTTAATCTCATTGATGGATTTTTCTTTGAAATTTGCCATCATCTGTACTGACATGCGTATGTCAGTGTGGAGATTTTTGCTGAAAACAAATTTAAAACCTTCTTCTTCCTCCATTCAGGTTTCATTTCTGTAACCAAAATAAGCTTGGAAGATTCTTTTGTAATAGACCTTTGGATGTTCATGCTTGCCTTACGTGACCTTGTCAGCAGCCGGGAAACCAGCAGGTCCCGTGCAGGGGTCGTACTCTCTGATCAAAGCTTCACACAGAAGGTTGTAATCCCTTCTCGTTGCATCAGGTAGACGCTCGATGAAGGTGAACACCTCTCTGTCCGAAGTGAGCCTTATCAGACTGATTTTATCCTCAACCGTAGCATTAGGATAACCACCCAGTCTGAATTCAAGGTCTTTGAGATACGCTTTTGTTCCATTTGAACCCATTGGTCCCGGTACAAAGCGCTGTACATGTTTTGAGATTTTTTGCAAATCATCTATTGAAGGAGGAAGTCTCAATGGTCTCTCTTGCATGGTTGGTAGTGGAAACTTGTTCAGGTCTGTCCCTATCACCTGAGATAAGGATGGAGGTGTGTCTCTACACACATGTGGAGGTGGCAGAATGGGATTAAGAGCAGGAGGTGCACCAAAATCTTTCTGAGGTGATGGCGGATGACCCGGACTCTGTCCTTGATCTTCTCTGAGTTCCAGACAAACTCGCCCCACGTCAGAACTTTTATTTGTTGCCACGGCTAGTTTCTCCTCACAGGCTTTTAAGCGTTCCTGTGATGTTTGACATTCACTTCGTAAACGCACGCCTTGTAGGAGTAACGCCTCTTTTTCCAATCTGCAGTCGTTCAGAGCTTTTGATGTGAGCTGCAACTGTTGTTGTAGCACATCGTTGTCTGAACACAATGCTTGGTACTGAATCTCTCTATCCCTAATCTTCTCCTCAAATGAGTGAGCCTGTAATGACAGCTGATTTTCTGAGAGCTCCCTCTCACTTTGCACCTCAACTGCACGTGTCTCTTCATCAAGTTTAGACTGTGCCATCAATTTGAGAAACCTCTCCTTGTCTGTTGCATATGCTCTAGACAGCACGACATTTCGTTCAACCTGTTGATCCAATTCGTCTTTGAGAAGCAGGGAAATTTTTGCTAACCGTTCAAGGCCCTGCTTTTTATTCTCTTTAACCGTGGCTCCTTTTGCTAAACTTCTCAGTTCTTCAGCTCTTTGAGTTCCATCAATTTGTTCTAATTGTGTGCCAATAATCGGGTTTGTTAAAATATATAAAGCTCCCTGGATGATGTCATCTTGTGGTTGGGAGTTTAAAAGGTCAACGTCTTCCTCTTCTCCTGCCATTATCTTCTATTTAAAAATTAAATAGGAAGATGTGGTGTTTTAGGTGGTAAAATAAATCAGAAAAGTTTCCTTTTTCTGATATAATTACTCTTATTTAGTGTTCTAGCAATTAAACGTGTATTATCTTTTCAGCAAATGAGTAAACTTTATCAACTCTGTGAATATCTGGACTGTATCTTTAAAAAGTTTCTAATTTTTCATTTTGCACTTCCGTTTGAGAAATTATCAGTGAATGAAAAATGTCTTGGTAAATGCCTTTCTGGCATAAACACCTTTATCACTTTTTAAATGCAAGATAACAGTAATAATTCAGCTTGAAGAACGTTTATTAACCCAAAAATGCTTCTGACAGAAATAAACACGTTTAATTTCACCAAAATATCCTAAAAATGAAGTGAAACTGTGATTTCAAGTTTCCAACAGGAGGTGGCAGTATAACCTTATTTTATTTTAACCCTGACACTGTTAATGACGACCAGTAGGAGTCGCGATGACTTCCTGTGGCTTTGGTGACATCCGGTTGTTAGCTGTTAGCTTAAAATTAGCATCGGCTAGCGTGGTCCAAAAACACCATTTAATGACGGATTTAAAACTTAAATGTGGCAAAGTTTCAGCGATTAGGCTTCAAAGAAACGGAGCAGCGGATCAGAACCAACTTTAAAGCGTTTTTCAACTTTAAACAGCAGATTGAAATTCCCTATGAAGACGAGCTTCATTTCCGGGTCACGTGACTGAATCTACCAATGACAGAACAGCGGCGGGGGTGGGTTTTACAACCCGACATCAGAGGAAGTGACGACAGACACGTCTCTCAGCGAATCAGGGCTACCCAGATCAGTGGTTTTCGACCAATCGCTGCTCGCTATTTCAGCTAGCGTGTTAGCATTTAGCCTGAACATTCCGGTCAACTTTCGTCATTAAAACTATCCAAAATGTACTATTTTCTGTTAAAAATGTGGCGAATAAACTCTCAAAGCTCACTGAGACTGCGCTCAGTTTTTAAAAACGTCTCTCCATCCATTTAAAACAACCCGTTCGAACTTATCAGAACCGAGCCGGACCAGAACCGGGTCGAACAGAACCCCCGGTCCGTTTAAACAGAATCCACGTTTTTCATAGCTCATCAACTTTGTCACACAACAGACGTACATTTCAGCTTTAAAATGAAACATTGACGTTACTTTCAGCTTTCAAAACACCACAAGTGCAAGCTTTCTCCGAACCGGACAGCTGCAACACGCTGCGTTTCACACAGCAACCTGCACTCTTTAGCTAGCTTCAGTTAAGATCAGATATGCCAACATGATAAATTCAATTGTTACACGAATAACAGTCCATTCATGAACCTGTTACGGGCCACCAGATGTAGATGAACATATATCTGTGACATATTATCCATAAATTAAACGGATTCATTCATTTTTCTGGACTGAATAATATCGTGCATTGAAATTAAATGTGACGTGAGACGTTAATTTTCTTTGACCCATCAAATGAATGCGGTCATTTATTAACAGAATCAAAGTTTAACATCAAACATTTACATTAATTTGGCAAATTGATTTCAACAACAGCTTAATTAATTAGCTCTACGTCAGAGACCATACGGCCATGGTATCTGGGTTCAAGCTCTACAACAGACATTTCTGAAAATATCTGGATGAATTACTGGCAAGATAGAAGAGTTTTAAAGAGGGAAAATGAAGTTTATCTTGAGAGAGATGGGTGAGGGAATTTTTCTGTTATAACCAGAACAACACGCTCCTTTGGACCCAGCTTAACCAACGGTACACTTTGCGGTTGAAGATCGACTCTTTTACCTTTGCAGACGATAGTTCGGCCTCGGTGTAGAGTTCTCTTCCAACGCTTTCCAGCGTCTCCGTAAGGATAGTAGGGAACCGTTCGGAGTCGTGAGATCATCCCAGAACAGACTTCTTCATAGTTCCTCTGAACTTCTCTCGTTCAGCTTAGTTGCCGTTGTTCTCCAGCATTCTGAACTCTGCATTCTCTCTCCGCACTCTCTATTCTCTATTCCAGCATTTTCCCTAGAACTAGGAAGTGTTGAACCTTTTAAAGAGTTCTGTTTCCGGTTCATTTGAGAACTTCCTGATTTGTCGATCGACCGAACAGGGGGTGGGTTTTTGTGACGTAAGAGGTCACTAGAAGTTAGAAAAACAGAAAAAATGTTTTGGAACAGACAGAAGATGTTTTTGAAACAGACAAGAGAAATGTTTAGGCGAGTTGTGGGAAAACAGGTGCCAGCTTCTCTATTTACGTCTGAGAGGATTTAAAAACATGACAGTTCGTTCCAACAAACTTGTTTGCGTTTGTCTCCGACCTTTGACCGACATCACAACTTGCTCATTTCAGACAGAAGATCAAAAAAATGAATAATTACTCTGTAACACATTTTAACTTGATTTCTACTTTGAATGAGGATTAAAAATTATTAATACTGTTTCACAGTTGATTTAAAATGAGTAGTTCACTTCAACATTTAAAAATGGTTTGAACTAAACACACTTTTGATTATCACGACATTTGTAAAATAGTAATGATAATAAAAAAGAGTGTTCTTTCAATTGATCAGTGCAGGACACACTTAGAAAGTCTCTGGATGAACTTAATTTTGTGTTTCTGGACTCAAATCAATGAAATACAGTTCTTGTCCCAGGAAGGCCCTCAAGGTCAGGATTTGACCTGAGGCTTAGTTCACTACAGT
>NW_023620707.1:0-6331 GCF_014905685.2 Nematolebias whitei
CCTCCTGAAAAAACCTAACCTTGACCCCTCAGTCATGTCCAACTTCCGGCCTGTCTCCAGACTCCCATTCACCTCTAAACTACTGGAAAAAATTGTGGAGTCTCAGTTGAAACAGTTTTTGGGGGATCACGCTATCCTTGAGTTATTCCAATCTGGCTTCAAATCTCTCCATAGCACTGAAACTGCTCTACTCAAGGTTTTTAATGACATTTTCATTTCCACAGACGCAGGTGATTCTGTGCTGCTTGTCCTATTGGACCTTACATCTGCTTTTGACACCATCGACCACAATATCCTCATTTCTAGACTGGAGCAGTGGGTGGGCATCACAGGGTCAGCCCTTAAATGGTTTGGGTCCTACCTCTCTGACAGAACCTTCTGTGTCAATATCAAAGATTTTAGTTCGGCATCGACCGCACTCCAGTGGGGGGTACCGCAGGGGTCCATCCTCGGTCCCCTTCTCTTTTCTTTATACCTGCTGCCACTAGGTGCTATCTTCCGCAAACACGACATACCCTTTCATTTCTATGCCGATGATTGCCAAATTTACTTCCCCCTGAGGCACAGAGGCACACACTCTATTCAGCCTCTTCTTGACTGCCTGGCTGACATCCGGGACTGGATGGCTTTAAACTTCTTAAGCTTCAATGAGAAGAAGTCTGAAGTCATGCTGTTCCATCCCAGTGACTCACTCATGAACCATGACATTGACCTTTTCTCTCTAGCCCCGTGTAGTGAACCTGATCTGACCTCAAATCTGATCAGATGGACAGAGACTGTTATTTCATTGATCTGCATCCAGAAATACAGTTTGAGCCATCTGGAGACTTTCTTTCTTGAATTAATCAAGTAGAAAAGACAATCCTCTATGATCATTACTATTTTACAAATGTTTGATAATCAAATTGTGTTAGTTCACTCAATGCTTACAGGTTGAAGAGAACTACTCATTTTTATTTTACATAAACAGTAAGTAATGATTTTTATTCCTCATTCAAAGAAGAAATCAGGTTAATATGCATTTCTTGATTTTTCTGTCTTCAATGAGCAAGTTTTGTAAGTATGTTAAAGTTCAGGCTTCGGTCAACTAAAATGTTTACTGAGAAGAAATGTCATGTTTAACTATTTGAGAAGATACAGCAGAGTTTGACTCCAAGAAGTCTGGTTTTCTGCAATAATCTCTCTGTCTGTTGTTAAACAATCTCATTCTCTGACCTTGAATTTGATAACATCTTACATCACAAACCACACCTCTATTCTGGTCCATCCACGAATCAGAAAGCTCTAAATTGACCCGGAAGTCAACTCATTTAAAATGTGGCAACTTCCCGGTTCTTGAGAGTCTGATGCTGCAGAGCTCTGAGAGTTCCACACAGAGTGCTGAAGAGTGATGGAGTTAAAGAGCTAGAGTGTAAGAGCTAAAGAGATGAAAGGAGTTCAGAGTTCTTGGATGCAAACGCATTCAAGATGATCCAGAGACGTTTTGGGATTATAACTTCTGTTTGGATAACCTCGTACGACTCTCTAAGGGTTTGGCAGTCCTCACGGAGACGCTGAAAGAGTCAGAAAGGAACCCTACGCCGACGCTGATTTTATCATCAACCAGGTAGAAGGTTCTATTTTCGACCAAGTGTACCGTGGGCAAGCTGAGATCTGAAGGAGCGTGCACGTTTCTGGTCAAACAGATTAATTCCCTCACACATCTCTCTGTAAGATAAATCTCCATTTCCATCTTAAATTCTCCTTTCTCCTAAATTCATTTGACAGATATTTTAGAAATATCTGAAGCAAAGTCCTCAATCACCGCCGTGTGATTGATGTCCATTATCTGTGAAACTTGTCTGTTATTATTTTCATATTTTGCCAAATTAATGTAAATGTTTGATGTTAAACTTTGATTCTGAAAATAAATGACCGCATTCATTTTGATGGGTCAAAGATAATAACGTCTCTCGTTCGCATTTCTGTTAAATTCAATGCACGACATTTACACAGTCAGAAAAATGAAGAACTCGTGAAAAATTGTATGAATATATCCTGCATATGGCATACTACATTTGGTGGCCCGTAACGTGCTCATAAATGACTGTGTATTTCGTGTAAAGATTGTTTTTTACATGTTGGCATAAAGAAAAATAACAGTTTATCAGCTGTGCTGAAACGCAGCTTAAGCTGCTGCACCGCCTGAAGTCAAAACATTGCATGTTTACGCAGCGTGCTGGAGCTGCGCACTTGGAGCTTGGCTCTGCATGTTTACGCTGTATTACGCTGGCGATGTTATGAAAGCTGAAATGGTGTCATATGTCTTGTGAAAGCTGAAATTGTACGCTGTTATGTGTAGCTATGCTGATGAGCTGTGGAAAACGTTATTCTGTTTTAAAGACGGTCCAAACGGACGGAGGTTCTGTGGTCCGGCTCGGTTCTGAAAAACTTCGAACGAGTTGTTTTTAAACGGTTTAAAAGACGTTGTGCCACGGAGCGCCGACTCCGTGCAGCTCAGAGAGTTAAACGTTACAATTATTAACAGAAAAAGTGCATTTTGACAGTTTAAAAGACGAAAAGTGGACGAACTTATCTCATGCTAATCTAACATGCTAGTTGCTAGAAACGCTTACTGGTTGGTTGAATATTGCTGTTGTGGAGCGCTCTGATTCGCTGAGAAGTGACTGACGTGGCTACGTCATTTCCTCTCACCCCTGCGCTGCTCTGTCATTGGTGATTTCAGTCACGTGACCCGGAAATGAAAATTTGTTTTCATAGGGAAATAAAATCTGCTTTTTAAAGCTGAAAAGCGCTTTAAAGTGTATTTTGACACGCTGGTTAAGTTCTTCGAAGCATACTCGCTGAAATTTTGCCACGTTAGAGTTTAAAATCCGTCATTAAATGATGTTTTTGAACAACGCTAGCGATGCTAATTTTAAGCTAACAGCTAACGACCGGATGAGTGACGTGTCACGTCACTTCCTCCATGTCGGAAATGAGCTTTGCCGTGCTTAAAATCACTAAATAAAGCTGCAATATTGTCCCAGAAAACTCATGTTCATGCTAAGAAGTCGTGCTTGTTGAAACAACGCCACGTTTACGCTTAAATTCGTTCAGAAATGTCGATTTTAACCGAGTTTAGCCGAAGCTAACTTTAAGCTAAGCGGCTAACAACAGGATGTCAACCGAACGTCACAGGAAGTCGTCATAGACTCCTGCTGGTAGAAAGCTAAACACTGCCCCCTCCTGTAGAAACTTTAAATCACAGTTTCACTTCAGTTTTAGGTAAAGAGTGAAATTAAACGTTCTTTTTATTTCTGTAAGGCATTTTTGAGTTAAAAACTTCCTCTAGCTGAATAATCACTGTTATCTTGCATTTTAAAAGTTATTAAGGTATTTATGCAAAGAAGCATTTACCAAAAAGATTTTATTCACTGATAATTCCTTAAGAAAAAGGTACAAAATAAAATTAGAAACTTTTAAAAGATACAGTTACAAATATTCACAGAGTTGATAAAGTTGCTCATTTGCTGGAGAGATAATACACGTTTAATTACAAAATCACTAAATAAGAGTAAACTTATCAGGAAAAAGAGATTTTTCTGATTTTATTTACCACCTAAACAAATACATCTTCCTATTTAATTTTAAATAGAAGTTACAGGCAGGAGAAAGGCGTACAGTTTTTCTGAAGAAAGACTGATTATTCCTCATCATCAATTTTCTTTTTCTTTTCACCACTTGGTGGATGAGTAACTGTTTAAAATAGCGAATTTCTGGAACAGAACGGTTTAAAAACATTTTAAACCGATGATTGCTGTGAGACTTAGAAAAATTGCAGGTTTATTAAAAAATTCAGTGCTTTAGAGTAAAATACACTAAAAAGAGCTTGGTAATCTAGTACCTGTTGAAAAATAAGCACATACAAGTAACACTGCCGAGAGCATTTACTTAAATATTCATGAATTGGGGTAAAACCTGAGAAAGGTACCCACATTTGAATAAGTTGACTTATAACAGTACTTCTGTGTAAACCCAAAAAGCTAAAATAGTGTGAAAACTCATTGACTCGAATACAAATATTTACCTGTAAAATATCTGAAGCTTGCAACTGTTTTTAACAGATAAAGTGCTACACAGTGAAAAACATGACAGGTGTGTTAGGAAAAGATTTTGATGCTTATGGGATAAGGGACTGTTTAAAGAATGCGTTAGCGCTTCTGACAGATTCCTTACATCCATATGATAAGCAGGCAGAGAGCATGAACCCAAAAGAGTTATTGGACAATCTGAAGGAGGTCGCAGAAAGTGTGACCTCTACAGAAATTACAAAGTCAAGTTATGAAAAGCTGGCTAAAATTGCAATTTTGCTGAAAGAATCATTCTATACGGTTGTTGAGAAAGCTGATTACCTTGCAATAAGGTTAGACAGTGAAAAAGAGGTTGTTCAGAGAATTGAAGAACACTTCCTTCAATTTAAAAGTGAACACGAAGTCCTCACAAAAAAACATTCTGAACAGATGTTTCAATCACAGCAAAATGCAAATGCAGAAATTGATTCGCTGAATAGCAAAATAGATGTGCTTAACAAAAAGCTGGAAGAACTCAGAATGGATAAACACATATTGCAACAGCTACATATGCGTTTAGAAAGTGATTATCATACATCACAGGAACGCTTAAAAACATGTGAAGAAAAACTACGAGCGGCAACAAACAAGATTTCTGACGTGGGGCGAGTTTGTCTGGAACTCAGAGAAGACCGTGGACAGAGTCCAGGCCACCCACATACACCTCAGAAAGACGTTGTTGCACCTCCTGCTCGTGATCCACCCTCACCTAAAGTGGCAGGAACAGACCTGAACAGGTCTCCTCCACAAAACATGCAACAGAGTGCATGGAAACTGTCTCCTTCAATGGATGATTTGCAAAAAATCTCAAAATATGTAAAACGCTTTGTTCCTGGACCGATGGGCTCATCTGGAACAAAAGCGTACCTCAGAGAACTGGAGTTCAGATTGAGATCTTATCCTAATGCTAAGGTAGAGGATAAGATCAGTCTGATACGGCTCACTTCGGACAGAGAGGTGTTCACCTTCATCGAGCGTCTACCAGATGCAACGAGAAAGAATTACAACCTTCTGTGTGAAGATTTGATCAGAGAATACGACTCCTGCACGGGACCTGCTGGTTACCCAGCCGCAGAAAAGGTCAAGCAGAGCAAGAATGAACATCCAAAGGTCTATTACAAAAGAATCTTCCAAGCTTATTTTGGTTACAGAAATGAAACCGGAATGGAGGAAGAAGAAAATTTTAAATTTGTTTTCAGCAAAAATCTCCACACTGACATACGCATGTCAGTACAAATTATGGCAAATTTCAGAGAAAAATCCATAAATGAGATTAAACAGTGTGCTGTGAATGTGTTCGAGGCACGTTCTCATGCTAAGACGCCCATAGAAGTGTTTCCTGGTATAAAGGTTAAACCCCACTCCCTAGAAGTGGAAGGAAGGTGCGAGTATCCACCTCCTCCTAAGACAGGCGAGAAAAGGCAGTATTTTCAGACTAACAAACCGCATAATGAAGGTGCACGCTGGGACAAAAAGGCTCCTCTTTCAGAGGATGAACGTGATTATCGTATATGGGACATGCGTAGGACGCAAGAATATGGGAACCGAGAGGACCCATATTATCAGGGGAAATCCGAAGAGGAACCCCCAAAAGACGTACCTAGCCGCCTCCCACCTCGGACGAAACGTACCGAGGCGATAAAATCACAAAGGTCCCAGGAACAAGGCCCTAAACCTCTGAGCTCGGAAGAGACAGAGGAAATGCAAAGGTTTTTAGACACTTTGATACACGCTGAAATGGGAACCAAACCAGGAGTACAATGTAGTGATCTGATCGCTACTAAATCTGAAGGCGCGAATGACAACATTACAGATGTCGGTGAAACACACCAAGACATTGCTGTTATTGCCTCCAACAACCCCTCATCGGACGAAGGGGGGATAAACTCACACACAAACGATGATGAGTCATCGCAAACTGAAAACTCAGAACCTGACTTTCATGATTTTGAACTAGGCATTCCAGTTCTGGGAGGACTCCCAGACAACCTGGTACCGAGTCAAGAAGCTGGGCCAGTATGTTTCACGAAACCATCACAGGCCATCGCTCTTTTCTCAACCAATGATGTCGACCAAGGACCTCAAACCTATGGTGCCTTGCCCATAGACAGGTCCGACGACTCAGAAAAGGATTCGTTGGAGCTCCCCAGGGAGCAAGAACCCTCATCAGTCTCATCACAGATTGAACAGGTGGTCGCTCAAGCCGACACTCTGACATC
>NW_023620708.1:0-1852 GCF_014905685.2 Nematolebias whitei
GTTTCTGTCCATCTGGTCAGATTTGACATCAGGTTAGGTTCACTACAGTCCCCCCTTTGGAAATCATCGCCTGTCCATGGGGATGAATTCCAACCGTGAACTTACACCTTCAAATGTCCTTGAGCTTGATGTAATCCAGCAAGGAAGACCAAAGTCAAAAGTAATCCAGCAAGGAAGACCAAAGTCAGAAGTAATCCAGCAAGGAAAACAAAGTCAAGGCAATTCCACAATGTTCTTGGTAATTCCATTGTGTTGATGATAATTCCATAATGTCGTTGGTAATTCCATTGTAGCAATGCTTTAACCCCTTGGAAACAGAGTCTGTAATCCATTGGAAAAAGTCATATAATCCACAACGGTAAATCCACAACGATTGGAAGTGTTGATTAATCAGCATACAGAGGGGTACCCTTGGATTGAACTGACGATGCGGCCACTGGATGAAGAGTGGAGACCAACGTCAGGATTGCAGGTCGCCTCCAGCGAAGGTTGTCTCCAGCGACGTCCAGCCTGTGCCGTTCTGGTTCAATGTGTAATGCAATTATGTGGTTTAAGGTGGGCTTATGAAGGGGATTTTACATAAGGCCTTAAACTATATGCACCTGGTGTGTAAGCTATTGTGGTTGGGAACAGCTACAACTACCAGTTAAGGGGTGGAACATGCTGAAAAGGGTGACTACAGGGGTTTATGCCTATAGAAAAGGGTTCCAAACAATTTTTCCATTTCTAACTTGGTTTAAGTTAGCTTTACATGGTAAAACATAGTTTGGTGCAATTGTCTGTTGTCTTTTAGACGAACGACTTGAGATTGGGTGTTTGGTTTCCCCATAAATGTTTTTGGAAGTCTATGGCGAGACTTATCAAAAAGAATTAGCTATCCCCCCTAATAGAATTGTTCGAGTAGGTTCGGCTTAAGCGTTGTGAGATCAATGTAGATTATGGTACTTAAGGTAGCAATAATATACATTGACTCCGCAAAGATTGCAATTTAATGAATGAACTGCATGTTGGCATGGTTAAAGGCCTCTTAGTCTCTAACTTAACTACACAACAAAATTCATTCTTGCCTGGGGTGTTCGAAAACAATACCAAAACCAATTAAACGATGTCTCAACATCGACAAAAACAGTGACTAAGCAACCAGTTAACAACGTCTCAACATTGACAAAAGCAGTGATTAAGCAACTAGGAAACGACGTTTCGGTGCGCCACTCACTCTGAATGTCAGATTTGATCATGTTATCGCGTCTGGTAGCATTATCCTAACTGGCGTCACCCCCCTTCGGTCATGGGAGACTGCGAACACGGGTGAGGACGTCGCTCCATGAGCTAAAGTTAGGCTGTCCTTGAGTAGTTTTAACTGTTTGCGCAGCTGAAAGAGGACTTTTAGGTCTGGATCGGAATCCAGTTTGACTTTCGATGGAGTGTATTTGTCCGGGTCAGTCAGATACAGTATCATCGATTTAGTTGCAGGATCATTCAACTTCTGAAGTTTGATGATTTCTGGGTCAGTTGAAAATGACTTTTCATATTTTAAAAGAACTTGGCGAAGTTTGTCTCTTTCTTCATCAGATGTCAGAGTGTCGGCTTGGGCGACCACCTGTTCAATCTGTGATGAGACTGATGAGGGTTCTTGCTCCATGGGGAGCTCCAACGAATCCTTTTCTGAGTCGTCGGACCTGTCTATGGGCAAGGCACCATAGGTTTGTGGTCCTTGGTCGACGTCATTGGTTGAGAAAAGAGCGATGGCCTGTGATGGTTCCGTGAAACATACTGGCCCAGCTTCTTGACTCGGTACCAGGTTATCTGGGAGTCCTCCCAGAACTGGAATGCCTAGTTCAAAATCATGAAA
>NW_023620708.1:1952-6330 GCF_014905685.2 Nematolebias whitei
TCATCGTTTGTGTGTGAGTTTATCCCCCCTTCGTCCGATGAGGGGTTGTTGGAGGCAATAACAGCAATGTCTTGGTGTGTTTCACCGACATCTGTAATGTTGTCATTCGCGCCTTCAGAGTTAGTAGCGATCAGATCACTACATTGTGCTCCTGGTTGGGTTCCCATTTCAGCGTGTATCAAAGTGTCTAAAAACCTTTGTATTTCCTCTGTCTCTTCCGAGCTCAGAGGTTTAGGGCCTTTTTTCTGGAACCTTTGTGATTTTTTCGCCTCGGGACGTTTCGTCCGAGGTGGGAGGCGGCTAGGTACGTCTTTTGGGGGTTCCTCTTCGGATTTCCCCTGATAATATGGGTCCTCTCGGTTCCCATATTCTTGCGTCCTACGCATGTCCCATATACGATAATCACGTTCATCCTCTGAAAGAGGAGCCTTTTTGTTCCAGCGTGCACCTTCATTACGTGGTTTGTTAGTTTGAAAATACTGCCTTTTCTCGCCTGATTTAGGAGGAGGTGGATACGCGCGCCTTCCTTCCATTTCTAGGGAGTGGGGTTTAACCTTTACACCAGGAAACACCTCTATGGGCGTCTTAGCCTGAGAACATGCCTCAAACACATTCACAGCACACTGTTTAATCTCATTTATGGATTTTTCTCTGAAATTTGCCATAATTTGTACTGACATGCGTATGTCAGTGTGGAGATTTTTGCTGAAAACAAATTTAAAATTTTCTTCTTCCTCCATTCCGGTTTCATTTCTGTAACCAAAATAAGCTTGGAAGATTCTTTTGTAATAAATCTTTGGATGTTCATTCTTTCCCTGCTTGACCTTGTCAGTGGCTGGGAAACCAGCAGGTCCCGTGCAGGGGTCGTACTCTCTGATCAAAGCTTCACACAGAAGGTTGTAATCCCTTCTCGTTGCATCTGGTAGACGCTCGATGAAGGCATACACCTCTCTGTCTGAAGTGAGCCGTATCAGACTGATCTTATCCTCTACCGTAGCATTAGGATAAGATCTCAATCTGAACTCCAGATCTCTGAGGTACGCTTTTGTTCCAGATGAACCCATCGGTCCAGGTACAAAGCGTTGTACATAGTTTGAGAGTTTTAGCAGAACATCCATTGAAAGAGGAAGTTGCCATGCACTCTGTTGCATGTTTTGTGGAGGAGACCTGTTCAGGTCTGTTCCTACCGCCCGAGATGAGGGTGGATTAAGAGCAGGATGTGCAACAACGTCTTTCTGACCACGGTCTTCTCTGAGTTCCAGACAAACTCGTGAGATTATTTGCAAATCATCCATTGAAGGAGAAGATATCAATGGTCTCACATGTGTGGTTGGTGCAGATTGGTCAAGGACTGCCCCTACCACCCAAGATGGGGGTTTATAAAAAGCAGGATGTGCAACAACGTCTTTCTGAGGTGTTTGTGGGTGACCTGAACTCTGTCCACGGTCTTCTCTGAGTTCTAGACAAACTCGCCCTACGTCAGAAATCTTGTTTGTTGCTGCGGCCAGTTCCTCCTCACAAGCCTTCAGGCGTTCCTGCGATGACCGACATTCACGTCGTGATTGCACAACTTTTTCCAGTAATATCTGTTTATGCACTTCGAGTCTGTGCAGATCTTTCTTAAGCACATCTGTAGCATCCCTGGCTTCAGATAGTGATGCCTCAAGTAATTGTATTTTGCTGGTCATTGAATCAACTTCTGCACGCGCATATTGCTGTAATTGAAACATCTGTTCATAATGTTTCGTCATGAGGACCTCGTGTTCGCTTCTAAATTGAAGGTAGTGATCTTCAATTTCCTGAGCAAACGCTTTTTCACTGTCTAACCTTAGTGTAAGGTTATCAGCTTTCTCAACAACTGCATAGAACGATCCTTTCAGCAAAATTGCAATTTTAGCCAGCTTTTCATAACTTGACTTTGTAATTTCTGTAGAGGTCACACTTTCTGCAACCTCCTTCAGATTGTCCAATAACTCTTTTGGGTTCATGCTCTCTGCCTGTTTATCATATGGATGTAAGGAATCTGTCAGAAGCGCTAACGCATTCTCTAAGCAGTCCCTTAACCCATAAGGATCAAAGTCTTTTTCTAACACACCTGTCATGTTCATTCACTGTGTAGCACTTTATCTGTTTAAAACAGTTGCAAGCTTCAGATATTTTACAGGTAAATATTTGTATTCAGGTGTCTTTGAGTTTTCACACTATTTTAAGCTTGGGTTTACACAAAAGTACTGTTATAAGTCACTTATTCAAACGTGGGTACCTTTCTCAGGTTTTACCCCAATTCATGAATATTTAAGTAAATGCTCTCTGGCAGTGTTACTTTTTATGTGCTTATTTCTTAACAGATACTAGAGTACCAAGCTCTTTTTAGTGTATTTTACTCTAAAGCACTGAATTTTTAATAAACCTGCAATTTTTCTAAAAAGTCTCACAGCAAATCAGTTTAAAACGTTTTTTTAAACCGTTCTGTTCCAGAAATTTGCTATTTTAACAGTTACTCATAGAACCAAGTGGTGAAAAGAAAAAAGAAAATTGATGATGTGTCAGGATTAATCAGTCTTCCTTCAGAAAAACTGTTATTACTCCTGTCCTCCTGTCAGTGACTTCTATTTAAAATTAAATAGGAAGATTTATTTTTAGGTGGTAACTTAAACAGAAAAGTTTCTTTTTCCTGATAAGTTTACTCTTATTTAGTGATTTTGCAATTAAACGTGTATTATCTTTCAAGCAAAATGAGTAAACTTTTCAACTCTGTGAATATTTGAACCGTATCTTTTAAAAAGTTTCTAATTTTTCATTTTGTACCTCCTTGTTTGAGGAATTCAGTGAATGAAAATGTCCTGGTAAATGCCTTTTTTTTGCATAAATACCTCTTACTTTTTAAGTGCAAGATAACAGTGATTATTCAGCTAGAGGAAGTTTGTTAACTCAAAGTTCGTCTTACAGAGATAAAAAAAACCCGTTTAATTTCACTAAAATACCTAAAACTGAAGTGAAACCGTGAATTCAAGTTTCTCCAGGAGGTGGCAGTGTTTAGCTTTTTACCAGCAGGAGTCTATGACGACTTCCTGTGACGTTCGGTTGACATCCTGTTTTTAGCCGCTTAGCTTAAAGTTAGCTTCGGCTAAACTCGGTTAAAATCAACATTTCTGAACGAATTTAAGCGTAAACGTGGCGTTGTTTCAACAAGCACGACTTTTTAGCATGAAACATGAGGTTTTTTTGGACATATGGCAGCTTTATTTAGTGATTTTAAGCACGGCAAAGTTCATTTCCGACATGGAGGAAGTGACGTGACACGTCACTCATCCGGTCGTTAGCTGTTAGCTTAAAATTAGCATCGCTAGCGTTGTTCAAAAACATCATTTAATGACGGATTTTAAACTCTAACGTGGCAAAATTTCAGCGAGTATGCTTCGAAGAACTTAACCAGCGTGTCAAAATACACTTTAAAGCGCTTTTCAGCTTTAAAAAGCAGATTTTATTTCCCTATGAAAACGAGTTTTCATATCCGGGTCATGTGACTGAAATCACCAATGACAGAGCGGCACGGGGGTGAGAGGAAATGGCGTAGGCACGTCATTCAACTTCTCAGTGAATCAGAGCGCTCCACAACTGCAAATTCAACCAATCACGAAGCGTTTTTTCCAACTAGCATGTTAGATTAGCCTGAAATAAGTTTGTCAACTTTTCGTCTTGTAAACTGTCAAAATGCACTTTTTCTGTTAAAAATTGTAACGTTTAACTCTCTGAGCTTAGTGGAGTCGGCGCTCCGTGGCACAACGTCTTTTAAACCGTTTAAAAACAACTCGTTCGAACTTTTTCAGAACCGAGCCGGACCACAGCCGGGTCTTGCAGCAGAACCTCCGTCCTTTTAAACAGAATAACGTTTTCCACAGCTCATCAGCTTAGTTACACGTAACAGGCGTACAATTTCAGCTTTCAAAACACTTAATGACACTATTTCAGCTTTCATAACATCGCCAGCGTAACACAGCGTAAACATGCAGAGCCAAGCTCCAAGCGGCAGCTCCAGCACGCTGCGTTCAATCACAGCTGACAAACTGTTGTTTTTTTATGCCAACATGTAAAATCAATCTTTACACGAACACACAGTCATTTATGAACCGTCACGGGCCACCAAAATGTAGTATGACATATGCTCAGATATATTCATACTGTTTAAGACGAGTTCTTCATTTTTCTGACTGTGTAAATGTCGTGCATTGAGTTTAACAGAAATGTAACGAGAGACGTTATTTATCTTTGACCCATCAAAATGAATGCGGTCATTTATTTGCAGAATCAAAGTTTAACATCAAACATTCACATTAATTTGGCAAAAATGAAAACAATAACATGGCTAGTTTCACAG
>NW_023620709.1:0-6327 GCF_014905685.2 Nematolebias whitei
TTTTTCGTCTTGTAAACTGTCAAAATGCACTTTTTCTGTTAATAATTGTAACGTTTAACTCTCTGAGCTGCACGGAGTCGGCGCTCCGTGGCACAACGTCTTTTAAACCGTTTAAAACAACTCGTTCGAACTTTTTCCAGAACCGAGCCGGACCACAACCGGACCTCCGTCCGTTTGGACCACAGTTTAAACAGAATAACGTTTTCCACAGCTCTAAGCTTAGCTACACATAACAGGCGTACAATTTCAGCTTTCACAAGACATATGACACTATTTCAGCTTTCATAACATCGCCAGCGTAATACAGCGTAAACATGCAGAGCCAAGCTCCAAGTGCGCAGCTCCAGCACGCTGCGTAAACATGCAATGTTTTGACTTCAGGCGGTGCAGCAGCTTAAGCTGCGTTTCAGCACAGCTGATAAACTGTTATTTTTCTTTATGCCAGCATGTAAAAAACAATCTTTACACGAAATACACAGTCATTTATGAGCACGTAACGGGCCACCAAATGTAGTATGTGATATATGGATATATTCATACAATTTTTCACGAGTTCTTCATTTTTCTGACTGTATAAATGTCGTGCATTGAATTTAACAGAAATGCGAACGAGAGACGTTATCTTTGACCCATCAAAATGAATGCGGTCATTTATTTTCAGAATCAAAGTTTAACATCAAGCATTTACATTAATTTGGCAAAATATGAAAATAATAACAGACAAGTTTCACAGATAATGGACATCAATCACACGGCGGTGACTGAGGACTTTGCTTCAGATATTTCTAAAATATCTGTACTGATTTTAGGAGAAAGGAGAGTTTAAGATGGAAATGGAGATTTATCTTACAGAGAGATGTGTGAGGGAATTAATCTGTTTGACCAGAAACGTGCACGCTCCTTCAGATCTCAGCTTGCGACGGTACGCTTGGTCGAAGTAGAAACCGTTACCTGGTTGATGATATATCAGCGTCGGTATAGGATCCTTCCTTGACTCTTTCAGCGTCTCCGTTGAGAGCAGCTGAAATCCTTAGAGAGTCGTGCGAGGTTATCCAAACAGAAGTTATAATCCCAAAACGTCTCTGCATCTGGATCCTTTAACTCTCTTCATGAGTTAGAACTCTGTTACACTCTTACACTTTAACTCCATCACTCTTCAGCACTCTGCAGAACCGGGAAGTTGCCACATTTTAAATGAGTTGACTTCCGGGTCAATTTAGAGCTTTCTGATTCGTGGATGGACCAGAATAGAGGTGTGGTTTGTGACGTAAGATGTTATCAAAGTCAAGGGCAGAGAATGAGATTGTTTAACAGACAGAAAAGATTATTGGAAAAAGACCAGACTTCGTGGAGTCAAACTCCTATTATCTTCTGAAAAAGTTTAAACATGACATTTCTTCTCAGTAAACATTTTAGTTGACCGAGACTCGACCTTTAACATACTTACAAAACTTGCTCATTGCAGACAGAAAAATCAAGAAATGCATATTAACCTGATTTCTTCTTTGAATGAGGAATAAAAATCATTACTTACTGTTTATGTAAAATAAAAATGAGTAGTTCTCTTCAACCTGTAAGCATTGAGTGAACTAACACAATTTGATTATCAAACATTTGTAAAATAGTAATGATCATAGAGGATTGTCTTTTCTACTTGATTAGTTCAAGAAAGAAAGTCTCCAGATGGCTCAAACTGTATTTCTGGATGCAGATCAATGAAATAACAGTCTCTGTCCATCTGATCAGATTTGAGGTCAGATCAGGTTCACTACAAAACCATGTCATCTGTTACAAAATCTCTGTCAGCTGGCAGTAATTCCATGGCAGATGTCAGTAAATAAAAATAATAAATAAATAATAATAATAATAATAAATTGTGGCAAAATAATAATAATAATAATAAATCAAAATTCTTGGCAGGTGCCCCAGTAGTGTGGCAGCTCCCAGTGAAAGTGTAAGTAAATCATAAAGTAGTGGCAGGTGTCACGGCAGCAGCCACAGCAGCGTGGCACATGCCACCGGAATTGTGGCAGCTGCCACTGAAGCTGGATGCAGCGTGACACCTGCCACGGCAATGCCACTAAGGCTGCCACTGCTACGATTTGCGCTCGTTCCTGCTGGGAATGGGAAGCCTACTCTATCATGTGACCCAGCTCTCAACCAATAATATCTAGCCATCTTGTGTTCTGTAATGGGTGGGTGCGTGAATGTATGGGAGTTGTAGGCATGTAGCTAAAACTTCATTATCTACCAGAAACGGAATCAAATCATTTTTTAATACAATATTATTATAAATAACAAAACGGGATACATATAACTAGACATTTCATTAAGTTAATATATTATCTGATAAAATTGTATTTCAATAACAAGAATGTTCGTGTGCTATTTCAGAAGTGTATAAATCTATGATAACGTCCCCATCAGGAGGGGTTCTGTCCTTTGAGGTCTCCAGGTATTTTGGCTGTCCACCTTAGAGGTAAAGCTTCAAAATAAAACCCCCATTTTGCTGTCAATCAGAACTAGAGCTGCAACAACGAATCGATAAAATTGATGATTAAAAGTGTTGGCAACAAATGTCATTATCGATTCGTTGTGTCGCTATTATGTGTCTTTCACAGTGATGCAGAGCCGTTTTGTTCACCTGCAGTTCATTGTCAGTGCTGACTGACTGAATAAAGTAAAAAAAAACAACTCTGCAGCGCGAGTTGAACAGAGCGAAGGGGGAGGCAGAAGCAAAGCAGAGGCTGTTTTCAAAGGAAAATAAGTAAATTTTACAAATGACCAACGCAGCGAAAACTGTTCGACCCAAGTCCTCCAAAGTGTGGGAGCACTTCACAAAGATAAAAATTGAGAAACCTGCAGCTTTGAAAATTGACGACGGGAAAACCACGGAGATGAAACGTAAACATGTCGGAGTCACGAAAAGGATGAAGGAACAGCAGCAGATACAACTCGTTTCACTCCCAACTCATGTGTTGCAGGTGAGTCTCTACAATATTCAACATTTGTTCTGTTTCCAAATGAGAAAACGTAACATCAGACTCTCTGTAGATGAAGCAGCTCCTTGTTGCTGATTAATGATGGTAATAGAGAACGTGTGTGTTACTTTTTATTTTATTTAAATGGTACAAGCCGTGTTTAAATGTGATTTATAAATAAATCTAACACAAAGATAATAATTTAATGATTAAAATTTGTTGTGTTTTTCACCTTATTTCTCCACCCGAGTCTGTAGTTACCGTTTCAATCCTGCAGGGGTCAGTCAAATCATGCACATCAGATACGACAAACGCACCTTCAAGTTTATGAATATTTAATAAGTAAAGAAACTCAGAAGTCAATAAAGTAGTCACAGATTCACAAGCATAAAACAGTGGATTAGTTAAATGCAGTCGTTATTTTAACATATTAAAAACTGGATGCATCCATTCTACACTATACAATACAACCTTGAAGTTGTCTTTCTGTGCTCCATCTGGCTGCTGCTGCGGCTCCTCGCTTCTCCTCCGTCTGCTCACTCCCTCGAGGAGAAACTACACTTTTCCTTTGTTTAAAGAAAAAAGGGCGTTCCTTACACAGCAAAACTAACTTTTCAGCGCGCTCTGAGTCTGCCTGCGATGGGATTGGCCAATTTTCAGACGAATCAAAAGTGTGGAACTTCGTGTTACATTATGTAAACAGGAAATGAAATCAATCTGTGGGAGCCTCTTCAAAGTAAAACAGGAAGTGGGTCAATTTCAGAATAAAATAAGAATTGGGAGTCAGATTCAAAAAGGAACAAAATATTATTCCACAACAATTCCCCCTTTCGACCTCATCTAAAGAGGTCGACATCAAGTGGAAGAATATGCTTCTCTGCGCCTGCGTGGTTGCATCTCAAACTCAGAAAGTTCATAACCTCTGCGCATTAGGAGCTGACGAGCTATTTCAGGGTCACGCCTCTCTAAAGTGGAAGTGATAAGACGTACTGACAGTGATCTCAGGCAGGGAATACAACAACATCCACATGTGATTAAAATAGCTGCAAATACTGCAATTGACATCAACATGGACACAATCATCTGCTTCCAGGGGCCAAACACTTTGAAGAGCCATTCATCAAGAGGATTATCTACACCAGAGTGAGATTTCATCTCATTAGACAACGTTCTCAAACCTTCAAGTGCACGGGTCACTTTTCCATCAGGGGCAATGTTATTAGGAATGAAACTACAACACAGGTCACCAAACATGCTACACACACCTCCTTTCTCTGCTAACAGCATATCAAGAGCCATTCTGTTCTGCACAGCCATCAGAGAAGTTGGAGCTAGTTGCTCCGCTAAGCCCTCAACAGCGTCTCTGGTAAGGTTGGACAGACGCATGACATTGTAATGTATGTAATTTATTCGGTCAACATTTTTATTTGGTGTAATTGGGAAATATGCTGAAACAACAGGTAAATTTTCAAAACCTGTCGCAATCTGATCTACTAATTTGTGCTCATCAGGAACTCCTCGAGGGATTCCTATGGCATCAATATATGTAGTAGAGCCCACAGTGGGGTCAAAATTATGCGTTGAACGTCTCTTCCTACTGGGAGAGATGGAGGTGTCATTTAAAACTTCCAAATGAGGGCCAATCAAGGTTAACAATGCAGCTAAGCGTACTAATGCAAACAATCCCACAGAATCCTGAGGGATATGTGTCAGTAAACGTCTACCACCACAATAATAATACAGGTCAGCGCGAGCCACCTTACCCACACGGGTGTTGTCAGAGACATTTTGTTGCGTGATATTACACCATTCATTCTGAATTTGTCCTAAGGCAACTCTTTTATTTGCAGTTGAGGTGTAATTAAAACAGTAATAGTCAAATCGTTCTACCGGAGCAAACGAGCCTAATTTGGTTATATTAGAAATAATTGGGAATAGCTGATCTAATGTAGTGCAATTCTTAGTATATTTTCTCATAGTCAAACTTAACATGCAATGAAATCCCCCAGCGTCCTCTAGGTGTAATGGAGCTGGCTGGGTATACAAATTTGGTCGAGCTGCAGCACAAGCTACACATTCAGACAAAGAAGCCTGTCTAGCAGCCTCAGCGAGCCAAGCTAACCAAATGTTAGAGTCAGTATAGCCAGTGGACATAGCAATCACATCCACAGGGGTTAAGCTGGTATAGTCAACACTATCAATTCGCATAGGCATTGGGAGCGATGACTCCTGGGTCGGAGGAGGAGTAGGGTCTTGGGCTGGCAACTCTGTAAGAGCAAGTTGTAACACCCGGAAAGGGTCCTTGCCAGTGACATCCGCGGCTACAAGCACATAAATGGGTTCCGTCACCAAGGTGTAGATCATCTCACGCTTTCTGCTGGTTAACTTATTCCAAGTTCGAACATACTCAAAGGACAATAACAAGTGTCTGTTATTTTTTGCCAAGGTGGCATGTGCCCTCCACCAATCTCTGTAATTAGTCAGATGTCCAGACATATCAGGTTTCCATGATCCCGAATACAACGTGACATAATTCCACTCAGGACACCAGAAACATTTGGATGGATTGGGACATGGACAAATATAAAAGGCTGCACTCGCAATACGGTAATCCGTACAATAAAACATGTCACAGATTGGCAGGCTTAGGGTAGTGGTGGTGTCTTTGGGATACTCTACTTTCAGCACCGGAAGGCCATACGCATCTTTCATGACTGTGTGTGGTGTCACACTCCTTCTCACCCTGCCTGTTTCACCAGTCTGCTCACACTCTGGTAAACCGGGAATGATGCAGAAATATTCAAAAGAGAAAATGAGTGACAACACTATGGATGACAAAACACCTATCCCTATCACGACGTGCTTTGGTGGCCACCACATTTTGATCTTAAAACAGAAACTGTACTCAATAAATGAAGATGTCTCGCACAGCGACTTCCTCAGCAGATAGCCAGGCAAGCAGTTCCTTTAACACAAAATGAATACAAAATAACACTCTGTTAATATACTGCTTATAATTGATTATAGGTATTTCTTTTTAACGTTACAAACTGAATATACTTATCACTTTCAAGCTAAGTAAATAAATAGATGCACTCTAAATCAAGACTGCAATTAAAAAATAAGAGAAAAATGGTTAGTACACATGTCATACAATATTGTTACAATCACAAGTACTCAGGGCATACCCTGGGGTGCTCAGAGACCGTTCCTCCTATATCTCTGAGTTTTCTTCATGAAGTGTGAGACTCTAAGATGTCGTGTTTTTGTCGTATCTAGGTGTCTGTACTAAATGTGGTTATTCCAGCACCCGGTGACCCACTCAAACAAAGTCCTTCAGGGCCCG
>NW_023620710.1:0-6327 GCF_014905685.2 Nematolebias whitei
ATACACACACACACACACACACACACACACACACACACATATATATATATATATATATATATATATATATGTTTACATATATATATATACATATATATATACGTATGTATACATATATATGTATGTATATATATATATATATATGAAAAATATAGATATATTATAATTGATGTTTCTGTCTTTTCATTCATCATTTTAATTGTGTGTTCACAGGTTCTGCACTCTCAGACTCTGAGCCACCAGAACACTGTGGGTCATGCTGAGCAACACTGTGTCTACTCAGTGCAAACAAAACGGAGTGTGAATCATGAGGATGATGCTCAAAAGGCAAACATTAAAACTACAGCTAGCAGTACAAAAATCTAAAAGTTAAATGTGGTTTCATCATAAACACCATATCCCTGAACTTGGAGCATCTCCTGATGGACTCAATGTGTGATTGCTGCTGCCTGGAGAAAGTTTCCTTACAAATATAGGACATGCAGCATCCAGCTGGCCGTGGAGACAGGCAGTGAAGTTCACCTGAAGAAACATCATCCATACTATGCACAGGTACATGATCAAACCACTGTGTCTTTGTGTGGACCCAGAAAGACATGGCTGTCGTCCGTGTGTCTCCAGAAAAGGAATTCTGTGAAACTCATCTACAGAAAGCACGAAGCTTCTTAAACATATTTATCAGAGCACGTTTGTACTGCAACTTCAAGGGAGGCATAAATATGTAAATTATGCTGTTAACTTATATTTGAACATTTTGTGTAGCAATTTTCTATTAAATGTATTACCTTACACAATGTTCATCACATTTGCTACTAGAAACGTTTAATTACATAAAATTTGAATCAGGACAAGGCTATTGACTGTATTCTGTACCACAGACTGTACCCAGGGGAGGCCACACCTAGTCTGTATGGTTGACCTAAAATCCACAAACAAGGTGTACCTTTAAGACCTATTGTTAGCATGATTAACTCTGTCACTTACAATGTTTCCAAATATCTGGCGTCTGTACTCATCCCTTTAGTTGGCAGCTGTAGTGAACCTGATCTGACCCTGATCTGACCCTGATGACCTCAAATCTAACAGATGGACAGAGACTGTTATTTCATTGATCTGAATACAGTTTGAGCCATCTGGTGACTTTCTTTCTTGAAGATTCAAGTGAAAAGAACACTCTCTTTTTATAATCATCACTGTTTTACAAATGTTTGATAATCAAATTGTGTTAGTTTCACTCAATGCTTATAGGTTGAACAGAACTACTCATTTTTATTTTACATAAACAGTAAGTAATGATTTTTATTCCTCATTCAAAGAAGAAATCAGGTTAATATGCATTTCTTGATTTTCTGTCTGAAATGAGCCAAGTTTTGTAAGTATGTTAAAGGTCGGTTCTCGGTCAACTAAAATGTTTACCGAGAAAGATGTCATGTTTAAACTTTTTCAGAAGATAATAAGTCTGAGACTCCACGAAGTCTGAAGTCCTACAATAATCTTTCTGTTTGTTACTAAACAATCCTTGACTGTTAATAACATCTTACATCATAAACCACACCTCTATTCCTGGTCCATCGACCAATCAAAAGCTCTCAAATGACCCGGAAGTCGACCCATTTAAAATGTGGCAACTTCCCAGTTCATGTTAGAATTCCAGAGATTAAAGAATTGTGGAGATGAAGAACTAGGGAGTTAGAGGAGATGAAGAATTTGAGAGTCTAAAGAAGTTCAGAGTCTGAAGACTCTGATGTCTGATGGGGAAAACTCTGATGTCTGAAGCCCAGAGTGCTTCCGTTGGAATACAGAATACAGTGACGATGTTGGGATTATAACTTCTGTTTGAACAAACCACGTACGACTCTCTGAGGGTTTGGCAGTTCTCACGGAGACGCTGAAAGGGTCTGAAGGATTCTATACCGAGCTGATTCACGTCAACCAGGTAACAGTTTCTTCTTCGACTAAAGTGTACCGGAGGCAAGCTGAGATCTGATGGAGCGTGCACGTTCTGGTCATAACAGATTAATTCCCTCACATATCTCTCTGTAAAGATAAATCTCCACTTCATCTTAAACTCTGCTTTCTCTTAAAATCAGTACAGATATTTTAGAAATATCTGAAGCAAAGTCCTCAATCACCGCCGCGTGATTGAAGCTCATTTTCTGTGAAACTTGTCTGTTATTATTTTCATATTTTGCCAAATTAATGTAAATGTTTGATGTTAAACTTTGATTCTGAAAATAAATGGCCGCATTCATTTTGATGGGTCAAAGATAAATAACGTCTCTCGTTACATTTCTGTTAAATTCAATGCACGACATTTACACAGTCAGAAAGATGAGGAACTCGTGAAAATTGTATGCATATATCTCGTATATGTACTACTACATATTGGTGACCCGTCCGTACGTTTCCACCACATATTGGTGGCCCGTAAAGTCTCATAAATGACTGTGAATTCGTGTAAAGATTGATTTTTTTCATGTTGGCATATAAGAAAAATAACAGTTAATCAGCTGTGATTGAAACGTAGCCGGAGCTGTTACGCTGCATGTTTAAGCGTGTTGGTCTGTGATGCTCAGGAAGCTCACAGAAAGCTGAAATTGTGACATTAAGTCTTTATGAAAGCTGAATTTGTACGACTGCTATGTGTAGCTAAGCTTATGAGCTGTGGGAAACGTTGATTCTGTTTAAAAGTACGGAGGTTCTGCTGCAAGACCCGGTTCTGTGGACCGGCTCGTTTCTGGAAAAACTTGGGACGAGTTGTTTGGATAGCTAGAAAGACGTTTTGAGACCGGAGTTGCAGACTCCGGGCAGCTCAGAGTTAATCGTTACAAATTTTAACAGAAAAAGTGCATTTTGACAGTTTACAAGATGAAAAAGTTGACGAACTCATGTTCACGCTAACCTAACATGCTGGCTAAAACGCTTTCCTGATTGGTTGAATATTGCTGTGTGGAGCGCTCTGATTTGCTGAGAAGGTTGACTGACGTGCCTACGTCATCTCCCCTCACCCCTGCGCTGCTCTGTCATTGGTGATTTCAGTCACGTGACCCGGATGTGATAATTCGTTTTCATAGGGAAATAAAATCTGCTTTTTAAAGCTGAAAAGCGCCTTTAAAGTGATTTTGATACGCTGTCTAAGTGCTTCGAAGCATACTCGCTGAAATTTTGCCACGTTAGAGTTTAAAATTCGTCATAAAATGATGTTTTTAAACAACGCTAGCGATGCTAATTTGTAGCTAACAGCTAACGACTGGATGAATGACGTGTCACGTCACTCCCCCATGTCGGAAATGAGCTTTGCCGTGCTTAAAATCACTAAATAAAGCTGCATATGTCCCATAAAACTCGTGTTCATGCATAACAGTCGTGCTTGTTGAAATTACGCCACGTTTACGCTCAAATTCGTTCAGAAATGTTGATTTTAACCGAGTTTAGCCGAAGCTAACTTTAAGCTAAGCGGCTAACAACAGGATGTCAACCGAACGTCACAGGAAGTCGTCATAGACTCTTGCTGGTAAAAAGCTAAACATTACCCCCTCCTGGAGAAACTTAGATCGCAGTTTCACTTCAGTTTTAGGTAAAGAGTGAAATTAAACGTTCTTTTTATTCCTGTAAGGCATTTTTGAGTTAATAAACGTTCCTTAAAGCTGAAAATTACTGTTATCTTGCATTTTAAAAGTTATAAGGTATTTATGCAAAGAGCATTTACCAAAAAGTTTTATTCACTGGTAATCCTTTAAAGATAAGGTACAAAATAAACGTTAACTTTTAAAAAAAATAGAAACAGTTACAGATTTTCACAAAGTTGGAAAAAGTTTACTCATTTGCTAAAAGGATAGTGCACGTTTAATTGATAAATCACTAAATAAAAGTAAATATATCAGACAAAGAGACTTTGCTGATTTTATTTATTTTGAAAAACCTAAAACATTAAAATTCTCCTGTTTAATCCTTAAATAGAAGAAAAATGACAAGCGATGAAGAAGAAGAGAACCTTTCAAAACCAACAAATGATGATATCATTTTGGGGGCCTTACATATTTTAACAACTCCACTTATCGGCAAGGAAGTCGAGCAATTTCAACAACTCGATGAAGTTCAAAGACATGAAGAGCTGAAAAGTCTGGCCGCAGGAACATTACAGACAGAGAGTAAAAAGCTTAGCCTTGAACGGTTAGCAAAAATCTCTCTGCTTCTAAAAGCTGAATTGGATGAACGGTCGGAGCGCCTTGACAGGATGTCTAAAAGACATGAGGAGCAGCTCGCAGAAATGCAGGCGTCATTACAAACACAATCTTATGAGAAGATTAGTGAAATGGACCGCCAATATCAAGCTGCGTTGTCAGACAATGACCAGCTACAAAGACAATTGCAACTCGCAAAAATGGAACTGGATCAATGCAAAATAGATAAACAAAATCTACAAGAGCTACATATGCGTTTAAAAGATGACTATTTTACATCCCAGGGACATTTAAAAAAATGTGAGGCGAAACTAAAAGCAGAAACAGATAAAGGTAAGGAAGTTGGGCAAGGTGACCTGGAATTCAAACCAGACCCCGAACAAAGTCGGGGTAATACACCAATAACTCAACAACCTCTTTACTCACCCGGTGCTTTTAGACCCATCCTAACACCTACACAAACCAGCAGAGTAACACACCCACAACTGATCACGCATGTGAGACCATTGATATCTTCTCCATCAATGGATGACTTGCAAAAAATCTCAAAATATGTACAACGTTTCGTTCCTGGACCGTTGGGCTCCGCTGGAACAAAAGCGTACCTCAGAGATCTGGAGTTCAGATTGAGATCTTATCCTAACGCTACGGTAGAAGATAAAATCAGTCTGATACGACTCACTTCGGACAGAGAGGTGTTTACCTTCATCGAGCGTCTACCAGATGCAACGAGAAGGGATTACAAACTTCTGTGTGAAGCTCTGATCAAAGAGTATGATTCCTGCACAGGACCAGCTGGATATCCAGCCGCAGAAAAGGTCACGCAGGGTAAAGCTGAACATCCAAAAGTTTATTACAAAAGAATCTTCCAAGCTTATTTTGGTAACAGAAATGAAACCGGGATGGAGGAAGATGAAGGTTTTAAATTTGTTTTCAGCAAAAATCTCCACCCTGACATACAAACGTCAGTGCAAATGATGGCAAATTACAGAGAAAAATCCATCAGTGAGATTAAACAGTGCGCTGTGAACGTGTTTGAGGCACGTTGTCATGCCAAGACGCCCATAGAAGTGTTTCCTGGTGTAAAGGTTAAACCCCACTCCCTAGAATTAGAAGGAAGGCGTTCATCGCCACCTCCTCCTAAAAAAGGAGAAAAAAGGCAGTATTTTCAGACTAACAAACCGCATCATGAAGGTGCACGCTGGGACAAAAAGGCTCCTCCTTCAGAGGACGAACGTGATTATCGTAAATGGGACCAGCGGAGGACGCAAAAAAATGGGAACCGAGAGGAACCCCAAAAAGACGTACCTAGCCGCCCCCCACCTCGGACGAAACGTCCAGAGGCGAAAAAATCACAAAAATCCCAGAAAAAAGGCCCTCCACCTCTGAGCTCGGAAGAGACAGAAAAATTGCGTGAAATGTTAGAAGACTTGAAACACACTGACAAGGGAAGCCGACCAAAAGCACTATGCAGTGAGGTACTCACTATTACATCTCTGGGCGCGAATGACACCACTACAGACGTCGGTGAAACACACCAAGACGCTGCTGTTGTTGCCTCAAACAACCCCTCATCGGATGAAAGGGGGGTAATCACACACACAAACGATGACGAGTCATCGCAGGCTGAACACGCAGAAACAGCTACAGCTGTGCTGACGGTTCAGACAAACCAAGATTACACAAGCACTTCTGAACGCATGAAGAAGCGTCAGAAAAAAACCAAGAGGTTTCTGTGTAACTTTATCAGAAAGGGGGCCGCCAAAAAGGCGTACCTGTCAGTAACACTCGAAGGTGTCCTCACACACGAAGCACTCTTGGACGGTGGGGCAGACATAACAATTATGTCAGCTAAACTGTTCGAGGAGCTGAGGACAGCCGCAGCCGAGAAAAACAGGATAATACCTCTATCTGATTGTGCTATAGAAATGCAGGGTCTCTCGGAGAATAAAACAACCCTGACAGCTATAGCAATGGTTCACATGCAGATTGGCAATATGACACTGTACCATCCGGTACACGTGACTCATGTTGACTCATTCCCATTTTTGGTTGGCCAGGATTTTATAAATCGCTTTAACGCGATTATAGATTATGGTGATCAAACAATGTGGACAACAGTGAGCAAACCACTGCCAATAGA
>NW_023620711.1:0-6326 GCF_014905685.2 Nematolebias whitei
GTTTCCAAAGCTGGGTTGTTGTTTCTTTTAGCTTGAAGATAAATTAATCGTTACCTATGACAATTGTCAAAATTGACAGCATCACAGAGGACATAAGAGCAGTTTAACCAATAACTGATTAGCATTAAAGATTCACAGTGTGCAGTATTACAGCATTTTAGCCTATAATGTTTAAAACGACAGCAAAATAAAAATAAAACCTCTGAAATTCTATTATGGCTTTTAGTTTTGATGGACCACCCCAAGATTGTCAGTGCCCTCCATTAGACCACCCCCCCCCACCTTTGCAAACTTTCCAGAAGCATTTCTGTTTTAAGTATTAAATTTCCCACAATAATCCCTAATTTTTTTCTTAATTTTGTTGAAAGCATGCATCTTTAATATCAAAGTTCATGCTCATTAATCCAGGTAAAAATCCAACAATGTTCAGTCAGGTTATCTGGACGTTTTTTTTTTTTTTTGCTGAGACGTTTCGTCCTTCATCCAAAGGACTTTGTCAGTCCAAGAAGCCACAAACAAACTGAGTTCCACAAGCAGTACACTCACATAGTGGATAAAAACAGTTTGCTGGTGATGAGATGGTTTACGGAGTCCACCCACTGCCCGGTCAACTCCTCTGAGGCAGTTATGCCAAAGTGGTTCAAAACATCAAAGTTAATGCTCAATCTACGTAAAAATCCAGTCAGGTCATCTGGATGGTTTCTTTTGGGAGCAGACTAGCATAGTGGAAAAAATTTGGCATGGCTGCATCAGAGGAGTTGTCGAGGCAAAGGGCAGGCCCCAAAAACCATCTTATCACCAGCAAACTGTTTTGTTTTTTCCACTATGAGAATGTGCTGCTTGCGGGACTATGTTTGTTTGTGGCTCCTCAAATTGATGAAGTCCTTTGGATGAAGGATGAAACGTCTCAGCAAAATGAGAAACCGTCCAGATGACCTGACTGAACATTGTTGCATGCAGCTTTAAACCGATGCTTTGTAAACACATGATGCCGGCCCTGCTCTTTCTATCAGCACTGACGTACTGCTTAGTGTACGTCAGTATAGGTTATCAAACCAGATAACCTGAAGATATCCTGAATAAACTGAAACTGCTTCAGGTCTCTGATTAACTCAACACAAGCCATCAAAGCCTATTTGACCAATTAAAACATATTTAATTTGAATTTAGATTAGAGTTTCAACTGTTCTGTTGAACATCTAAAATATGTTGCCAGGTTGAAATTAAGATCCAGTTTATTCCCAACAATTCAGTGTAAAACAGTGCCTGGTTTCATGGATTATATGGGATGCTGTTTAGTGTGTTGGGCTCCAAGTGTTCATGTTTGGAACAAGGAGTGTATTAATGTGTGTGTATACAGACACAAATTAGGCATTAGGCATTAGAGTAACAGGCATGTTTCCTTGAGTACTTTTAAATAAAACGTGTGCACATGTACATCATGTATTCCTGCTTCATGTTCAATTCCTGTGTTACACAACTATTTTCCATACATTCTCATGTCTCATTCTTTCTGCAGCTTAACAAATAGGTGTATAAAAAACACCTTCACACAAATCTCTTGGCCTTTGTCTGGTCATCTCTGTCTGCATCTCTGCAATCTCCGTCTGTAATTTGTTGGCATTGTGTTGATGTGAAAGGGCGCTTGTTGCTTCTTGCCGACCAACCTGGCATCCTCCTGCCTCTCCCATACATCTCCAAGCTTTTCTAGGAGGCTGTTTATGTGTTGAGTGCAGCACTCCGTGGAGCTTAGGTCCAAATGGAGTGTGAGAGAGGGGCCTGGGCTTCTTCAGCTTGTGTTCAGCTGTGCAAACACGCTGCTGCCACGCCGCAACCCCTTCTTCCTCTGCTCAAAATCACTGTTAGACTTTTATTTCTGTCTTCATGTCTGTTCTAATCACAATCTGTCACATGATTGATAATACTTTGTTTCTACTGTACCGTGTTCTTATCTGTCTATTTCTGCCTTTAGTTTGAACCTATCAAACAAATACATTTATACATTGCACAGAGAATAGTCATAACTTTCATACCATTCTTTAAAAGGCTCTCAAGACGTTTAGGAAAGAAACGGTTTGTCTGGAGTTGTGTTCATTCCAGAGGAACAGCAGGAGCTCGGAGAGTGAATAAAAGCCTTGCTGCCAATTGATTTGAGTTTTTTTTTTTTTTATATAAATAGCTTAATAGTTTTCTCCACACACAGTAACAGTTTGATGTGTGGTCCTTAGCCAGAAGTGCTGACGAGCATTTCTAAAACTTCATTTGTATGTATAAAACTAGCTCCCTTTTGATCCCAGTGTGTCCCTGCAAACATAAAAGTGATTATATTTTACATTAAAGAAGATTTATGCCCAACATATTTTACTAAAACCTATACTATTTTCAGTATTAAGTAAAAGTACTTTGGCAAACCCCAACTGGCTTCAACACATAATGTCCAAAAATATGGAACGATGCCTAAAGAGATTTGCACATTTTATTTGTCTATTTGGTTGTGTGTGTTTCCTCAAGGTCTTTGTAATGTGTGCAGCATTGCACATTATGTAAACAACATTAATTAAACCTGAGCATTAATTGTAAAAGTAATCACCTTAGACTTTATTAAAGCAGATGATTCAACAGTCTAGTGTTGATGATGATCAACACTGTTCGAGTGTACAGAGAAAAAAGCTTTGGGACAGTGAGGGAAAATGCAAAATCTAAAAATGTGAACTTTACCATAACTTTGCTGCTCTGTGTACAATAGCTCAGAAAAGCTGCTCAGCTGTGGGATTTTTCTTTGACCTCTTGGTCAAACTGTTTGCTTCAGACAGGATTGTCTGCGAAAACACAGTGCAGACACACCCGTTCACGATTTACTGGAACTAATTTAGCCACAACTCTGTGTTGTCGTCTCTCAAAGGCAGTTTGTTAAAACCTGAGTGTAGTTTGACAACAGAGAATTTCAGCCTCCTAATTTCCTGAGAAACGTTGATGGGGACTGCCACGTGGCAGCCATTGAAATGTTTTTTTATTTTATTTGACAGCACCATGAGTTGAGGTGCACTCTCAGTTACCACCATACAAATTTCAGCTCAATATGGCAAAAAAAAAAATTGATTACTTATAGTATTTTATTTCTTTTAAGCCGTGGTGGCCATCTTGGAGTTATGATTTGGATTCAGTATGTGATGGGGAACATTCTCAACTATAACATCACCAAATTTCAGCTCTATATGTGCAAAAATGGCGGAGTTAAAGCCATTTAAATTTAGCTTTGGTGGCCATCTTAAATTTTTATTTGAATTCCATATTTATGGGGCGTTGCTCTCAGCTACCACTACACCAAATTTTAGCTTAATATCTCTAAAAATGGCTAATTTATCATTTGTTTCAATGAGAAAATGATTCAGAGCTTCTTTATTTGTCATTTGCACCACATGTGGTACATGTGGTGGAACAAATTGTGTGCACAGGGTCCCAGTTACATCCAACAATAAAATGTAAAAGAAACACTGTAATGAGATCTAAGATATGAACTAAGAAAAACATCAACTAAAAATGTGTTAAGCACTAGTAGCATAAAAACAATACACCAAAGAGCAGCACTAACATGAGTCTGTGTGAGCAGATGAGCACGAATGAACACAGCAACATGAAACAGATCAGCAGCAACATGAAACAGATCAGCAGCAACATTTTTCACCGTGACTATTCTGATTAGATATGCATGAGTCTAACAGCCTCAGGGTAGAAGCTGTTCCTCAGTCTAGTGGTTCTACACTTAATGCTCCTCAACCTCCTTCCTGAGGGGAGCGGGGCAAAAAGTGTGTGTGCTGGGTGAGTGGGGTCCTTCACGATGCATGTGGCCCTCTTCCTGCATCTGGAGGTGTAGATGCAGTAATGGGGATGGTGGGGAGGCTGACTCCAACAGACTTCTGTGCAGCCTTCACCACTCTCTGCAAAGCTTTTCTTTCTGCAGCTGTGCAGCCTCCATGCCACACGTTGATGCTGCTGGTGTATTGGTGTCAAAAATTGTGTCTTTGTTTGCAAATTACGTCGCCACGGTAACGCAAAATGCCAATAAAAGTAATAGCAGACATCACGGTGCCGAGCTGGTCGTTTTGATATAGCATTTGTGTGTGTGTGTGTGGGGGGGGGGGGGTGTCATGTTGCAGATTAGGCCACATTAAGTTTAAGGAAGAGTAGGACCCTTTTCAGGTGAATAATAATAAGTGGCTGCCTGTCTATGCAGTCCCCACCAAGAGTCTGTTGTGAGCAGATGGTATGACTATAACAATTTATGGGTAAGAAATCAGGAGCATGGCTAAAGTTTCAAATGTCCATTTAAAGTGCCATTACAGCGATTTATCTGCTTAGAGTCTTACAGCTTGTATAGAAATCCTGGTAGTCACTATCACAGTGCAGAAAACTCCTAAAACAAGTCAAATGTCTTGTAGATTATATTTAATTTGGTGCAACAGTCACGTGTATTTCATGTCAAGAAGCTTTCCACTTAAGTTTCACTTAAAGCAAGGAAAGGTCTTTTAAAATGCACAGTAAAGTCACAGTAAATAAATCAAAGTTAATGTACAAAGTTAAGAGTGAATGACAGGGAACCTGCTTGAACAGGAAACAGATTAACTCCTGACTCGATGACCTTGTGGGTGTTAACGAGTAGCTGCGTATTACAAGTCACCGAGTGCCTGTGTTTAGATGAAAACTGCCATCCTCCGTGTGCTGGAGTCCCTCCGTTCCTGCAGCATTAATGAACCCTGTCATGATTGATTGTTGCATCATTATCCTCCATCCATCCCCAAATCCCAGCTGACACAGTCTGCCTTCCCAGAAGTCTGCGCTGCGGAGCGAGTGTGGCTCTGCCGAGTGGAAATCTCTAAGGTTTTGGCTCACTGTTCTCCAAAGTACAAGCACCTGAAAAAATAAGCTGGCCTCCACCAACTTTTTCAAGCAGAGGCGCCGCTGAGTTAAATATAGATGTATTATCCCTCCCTGTTAGTCAAACCCAAACAGACGTTTTTACAGGATCATTACAAGTGATCGTAATAAAACAAGAGGTAATGTGCAGAGTTTGGCATGACAAAAAGCCAATAATGGTGTTTTTATGAGAAATGGATGTCTTCATCGTTAATTGTTGGGCGCACTGAGAGCTGCCACAGGGACTGGCAGTCTGAACGTTGCTGGACAGGCAGTGCACGTTTCTGTCGAGCACTTAGTGGGGAACAGATGGAGCCGGGCTCAGATGTGGTCAAAATGAGCAACGAGCGAAGATCGTGAGTTCAGGGAAATCCCACAGTAGCTTCATGACTGACTTCTCTGCTTGTTTGTAATTAAACAATTCAGCAGTTTTCTTGGGATTTTCTGTAATGCAAAAAACAATAATAATAATATTCCACCAGATAATACAACCTATTTTAGACACTAACTTAATGGAAACATTGGACAATTTAACAAATTCATTTAAAATAATTAAGAATCCATTTGTTTAATGTAATTTTTATACATTTACAGTGGCGCAACTGGTAGAGCTGCTGCTTCTCAGTGAGCAGGTTCAAACCCCGGTCCAGGGGCCTTTCTGGGTGGAGTTTGCATGTTCTCTCCGTGCATGCGTGGGTTTTCTCTAGGTACTCCAGTTTCCTCCCACAGACAAAAACATACATGCTAGGCTGATTGGTAACTCTCAATTGTCTCTAGGTGTGAGTGAGAGAGTGAATGGTTGTTTGTCTCTATGTGTCCCTGTGATGGACTTGTGGGAAAAAAAAATCTGGTTTCAATCCTTTGATTTTTAGGTCCTGCAATGTTCCCTCAAATTCTCCTGCTACCTAATTCCAGTCTTTTCTCACTCGATTTCAATTTAACATCTCAAAATGTCAGCAGCTTTGAGACAACAACACAATCTGAGAAGGTTAAAACAGCGGTAGGAAATGTCAGGGCTAAAACCGACAACTACAATATTATTAAATGTAAAAGTGTTAAAGGTAAAAGAAAAACACCTGCTATGCAAGTTTTATTGCTCAATGTCTTCTCCACATGTCCCCCCAGCATCGGTAAAAGAACTTACAGTGCTTCTGAAACAATCGCAGGGTCAGCTCTGTAACCAAAGAGCACAGATTCCCCTCGCTGACAGCTTCACTGCTTCATAATGATGCATTGAAAGAAAAACATGTTTGAAGTTCCATTAATCCTCTGCCTGTGTGTGTGTGTGTGTGTGCGCGCGGGGGGGGGTGGGGGGGGGGGATTTCACTCCTAATATAGTTCACATCGGAGCATTTTCATGCTACTTGTTGCATATTTTCCATTTTACGTTATTGCTCAAACTTCATTATATC
>NW_023620712.1:0-6322 GCF_014905685.2 Nematolebias whitei
GAACACCCCAGGCAAGAATGAATTTTGTTGTGTAGTTAAGTTAGAGACTAAGAGGCCTTTGACCATGCCAACATGCAGTTCATTCGCTAAATTGCAATCTTTGCGGAGTCAATGTATATTATTGCTACCTTAAGTACCATAATCTACATTGATCTCACAACGCTTAAGCCGAACCTACTCGAACAATTCTATTCGGGGGGATAGCTAATTCTTTTTGATAAGTCTCGCCATAGACTTCCAAAACATTTATGGGGAAACCAAACACCCAATCTCAAGTCGTTCGTCTAAAAGACAACAGACAATTGAGCCAAACTATATTTTACCATGTAAAGCTAACTTAAACCAAGTTAGAAATGGAAAAATAGTTTGGACCCCTTTTCTATAGGTATAAACCCCTGTAGTTACCCCTTTTCAGCATGTTCCACCCCTTAACTGGTAGTTGTAGCTGTTCCCAACCATAATAGCTTACACACCAGGTGCATATAGTTTAAGGCCTTATGTAAAATCCCCTTCATAAGCCCACCTTAAACCACATAATTGCATGTCACATTTGAACCAGAACGGCACCGGCTGGACGTCGCCCAGAGACGACCTTCGCTGGAGGCGACCTGTAATCCTGACGTTGGTCTCCGCTCTTCATCCAGTGGCCGCATCTTCAGTTCAATCCAAGGGTACCCCTCTGTATGCTGATTAATCAACACTTCCAATCGTTGTGGATTTACCGTTGTGGATTATATGACTTTTTCCAATGGATTACAGACTCTGTTTCCAAGGGGTTAAAGCATTGCTACAATGGAATTACCGAGACGTTATGGAATTATAATCAACACAATGGAATTGCCAAGAACATTGTGGAATTACCTTGACTTTGTTTTCCTTGCTGGATTACTTTTGACTTTTGTTTTCCTTGCTGGATTACTCTTGACTCTTGTTTCTTTGCTGGATTACATCAAGCTTCAAGGACAATCGAAGGCGTAAGTTCATGTTTGGAATTCATCCCCATGGACAGGTGATGATTTCCAAAGGGGGGACTGTAGTGAACTTAACCTGATGTCAAAACTAAGCCTAAGGTCAAAACCCTTGACCTTAAGAACCTTGTGGGACAGAAACTGTCATTTCATTGATTTGAATCCAGAAATACAGGTTCACCCATCCTGAGACTTTCTTTCTTGAAAATCAAGTGAAAGAACACTCTCTTTTTATTATCATTACTATTTTACAAATGTTGATAATCAAAGTGTCTTAGTTCAAACCATTTTAGATGTTGCAGTGAACTAATCAATTTTATTAACTGTCAAACAGTAACAATGATTTTTAGTTGCTTATGCAAAGTAGAATTCATGTTAAGGCCTGTTACAGATTTTTATGCATTTTCTGATTTCTGTCTTTGAATGAGCAAGTGTGCGTTTTCCAAGGTCAGGAGTCGAAGCAGACATGTGTTGGAACAACTGTCTTGTTTACATCCTCTCAGACGTCAACGGAGGAGTTGGCACCTGTTTCTAAAACTCGCCAAAACAAAACTCTCTCTGTCTCTGAGAACAGTTTAATCTGTTCCATAACAATTCTTGCTGTTTTCTGACTTCTAGTAACCTCTTACATCACAAAACACACCCCTGTCTGGTTGATATTACCCAATCAGGGACGCTCAAATATACCGGAAATAGAGCTCTTTAAAATGCCGGTACTTCCTAGTTCTCTCAGTTCGGCGGCGCGGAGAAGTTCTGAGATGTTCGCAGTTCTGTGAAGTCGTTTGGGAGAACAGAAGTCCAACCATGATAAGGCTCTTCGAGTTGGATTATAACATCTTCCACCTCTGAGTGGAACTTCTGAAGGACCCCACTCATGTGAAGTCCACTTGCTGAGGTGAGCTGGTGTCGGACGGAATCTCGTCACTACTTCGGACGAGTCACAGCCATCCTATGGAGACCTGGACAGGTAGCGTTAACTGGACCTCCATATCTGCTGATTTATCTTCAGAAAGGTAATGAGTCAAGTTTCCTACCAAAGCGTACCGAGGAAAAGCTGGGTTCTAATGGAGAGTGTCGGTTCTGGTCAACACTTCCCCTCACACTCCATCTTTTACTCCCTTTAACCTTCATTTCCATCTTTAAATTCTTCTCTCAAGTAGAAATCCTTCCAGATAATTTAGAAATGTCTGTGTAAAGTGCTCATCCACCGCCGTGTGGATAATTGATCATAATTGTACAGTTTTCATTGATGTCTGCTGTTCTGCTGAAGAGTGGAAACAATTGCCGCATTGTTTCTCACTACCTGTAAAGCTGTTAATTATGTTGTTATTTTCATATTTTGCCAAATTAATGTAAATGTTTGATGTTAAACTTTGATTCTGTAAAATAAATGACCGCATTCATTTTGATGGGTCAAAGATAAATGACGTCTCACGTTTACATTTCATTAAATTCAATGCACGTTTTATTCAGTGCAGAAAAATGAAGAATCCGTTTTAATTGATGAATATTTTGCAGCATCTGTTCATCTACATATTGGTGGCCCGTAACGTGCTCATAAATGGACTGTGTATTCGTGTGACAATTGAATATTCCATGTTGGCATGAGGAAAATAGCAGATTGTTTGCATGTTTACTCAGCGGCTGAAGCTGCGCGCTTGGAGCTAGACGCTGCATGTTTCCGCTGGGATGTTTGAAGCTGAAATTGTGAGTCATATGTCTTTTTAAAGCTGAAATTGTACGCCTGTTATGTGTAACTAAAGCTGGGTTTGTGTGGAAACGCTTTATTCTGTTTAAAGACGGTCCAGACGCGGTTCTGGTTCCGGCTCGGTTCTGAGAAAGATCGAACGAGTTGTTTAAATAGCTAGAAAGACGTTTTTGAGACCGGAGCGCCGACTCCGTGCAGCTGGGAGCTTATTGATTACACTTGTAACAGAAAAAAGTGCATTTTGACAGTTTAAAAGACGAAAAAAGTTGACGGACTTGTTCAGATAAATCTAACATGCTAGCTGGGGAAAACGCTGCGTGATTGGCTGAATTAGCTGCTGTGGAGCGCTCTGATTCGCTGAGAAGTGAATGACGTGCCTACGTCATTTCCTCTCACCACCGTGTTGCTCTGTCATTGGTGAATTCAGTCACGTGACCCGGAAATGAAAACTCGTTTTTCATAGGGAATAAAATCTGCTTTTTAAAAGCTGAAAAGCGTTTAAAAGTTGATTCTGATCCACTGCCCCGTGTCTTCGAAGCATAATTGTTGAAATTTCGCCACGTTAGAGTTTAAAATCTGTCATTAAATGATGTTTTTGAACAACGCTAGCGATGCTAATTTTAAGCTAACAGCTAACGACCGGGTGAGTGACGTGTCACGTCACTTCCTCCATGTCGGAAATGAGCTCGGTTGCAACCGAGAGCTTTGCTGTACTTAAAATCACTAATTAAAACTTGCCACATGTCCCTAAAACTCATGTTTCATGCAAAAAAGTCGTGCTTGTTAAAGAAACGCCACGTTTACGCTTCAACCGTTCAGAAATGTTGATTTTAACCGCGTTTAGCCGAAGCTAACTTTAAGCTAAGCGGCTAACAACAGGATGTCAACCGAACGTCACAGGAAGTCGTCATAGACTCCTGCTGGTAGGAAGCTAAACACTGCCCCCTCCTGGGAAACTTGAGATCACAGTTTCACTTCAGTTTTAGGTTTGAGTGAAATTAAACTTATTTCTTTCTGTAAGGCATTTTTGAGTTAATAAATGTTCCTCAAAGCTGAATAATCACTGTTATCTTGCATTTAAAAAGTAATTTCAGGTATTTATGCAGACAGGCATTTACCAAAAAACTTTATTAACTGGTAATTCCTTATAAAAAGGTACAAAATAAAAGTTAGAAACTTTTTAAAAACAAAAAAAAAGGTGAACAGAAACAGATATTCACAGAGTTGATAAAGTTTACTCATTTGCTTGAAAGATAATACACGTTTAATTGCAAAATCACTAGATAAGAGTAAATATATCAGGAAAAAGAGACTTTTCTGATTTTATTTACCACCTAAACAATTACATCTCCTATTTAATTTTAAATAGAAGATTGGCAGGAGAAAGGAGTACAGTTTTTCTGAAAAAAGCCTGATTATTCCTCATCATCAATTTTCTTTTTTTCTTTTCACCACTTAGTTCTATGAGTAACTGTTAAATAGCAAATTTCTGGAACAGAACGGTTTAAAAAGTGTCTTTAAACTGATTTGCTGTGAGACTTTTTAGAAAAATTGCAGGTTTATTAAAAATTCAGTGCTTTAGAGTGAAATACACTAAAAAGAGCTTGGTAATCTAGTATCTGTTAAGAAATAAGCACATGACAAGTAACACTGCCAGGGAAGCATTTACTTAAATATTCATGAATTGGGGTAAAACCTGAGACAGGTGCTCACATTTGAATAAGTGACTTATAACAGTACTTTTGTGTAAACCCAAAGCTAAAATAGTGTGAAACTCATTGACATTTGAATACAATTATTTACCTGTAAAAATATCTGAAGCTGGCAATTGTTTTATCCGGAAAAAGTGCTGAGCGGTGAATAACCATGACATGTGTCAGGGAAAAAGACTTTGATCCTTATGGGATGAAGGACTGTTTAGAATATGCGTTGCAGCTGCTGACAAACACCTTACATCCATATGGCAAACAGGCGGACTGCATGAACCCAAAAGAGTTGTTGGACGATCTGATGGAGGTTGCAGAAGTTGTGACCTCTACAGAAATTACATTGTCAAGTTATGAAAAGCTGGCTAGAATTGCAATTTTGCTGAAAGAATCATTCTATGCAGTTGTTAGGAAAGCTGATGACCTTGCACTAAGGTTATACAGTGAAAAAGAGGTGGTTCAGAAGTTTGAAGAACACTTCCTTCAATTTAAAAGTGAACACGAGGTCCTCACAAGAAAACATTCTGAACAGATGTTTCAATCACGGCAATATGCAAATGCAGAAATTGATTCGCTGAATAGCAAAATACAGTTACTTAATGCATCACTATCTGAAGCCAGGGATGCTAAAGAGCTGTGGTCCAGTGAATACTTTGCATTAAGACGGGATCACGACGAGAAAATGTCACAAGTTTCCCGCTGCAAAGGTGAAATAGATGTGCTTAAAGCACAACTTGAGGATTGCAAAGCGGAAAAGGCGGTATTGCTCCATCATTGTCGGCATTTACAAGGTGAATGTCAGACATCGCAGGAACGCCTTAAGGCTTGTGAGGAGAAACTGGCCGCAGCAACAAACAAGATTTCTGACGTGGGGCGAGTTTGTCTGGAACTCAGAGAAGACCGTGGACAGAGTCCAGGTCACCCACAAACACCTCAGAAAGACGTTGTTGCACCTCCTGCTCTTAATCCACCCTCATCTCGGGCGGTAGGAACAGACCTGAACAGGTCTCCTCCACCGATAATGCGACAGTGTGCAGTGAATGTGTTCGAGGCATGTTCTAAGACGCCCATAGAAGTGTTTCCTGGTGTAAAGGTTAAACCCCACTGCCTAGAAATGGAAGGACGGAGTGCGTTGACACCTCCTCCTAAGACAGGCGAGAAAAGGCAGTATTTTCAAACTGACAAACCACGTAATGAAGGTGCACGCTGGGACAAAAAGGCTCCTCTTTCAGAGGATGACCGTGATTATCGTACATGGGACATGCGTAGGACGCAAAGATATGGGATCCAAGAGGACCCATATTATCAGGGGAAGTCCGAAGAGGAACCCCCAAAAGACGTACCTAACCCTCCCCCACCTCGGACGAAACGAACCGAGGCGATAAAATCACAAAGGTCCCAGGAACAAGGCCCTACACCTCTGAGCTCGGAGGAGACAGAGAAACTACAAAGGTTTGTAGAAACTTTGAGAAACGCTGAAATGGGAATCCAACCAGGAGCACAATGTAGTGATCTGATCGCTACTAAATCTGAAGGCACGAATGACAACATTACAGATGTCGGTGAAACACACCAAGACATTGCTGTTGCAGCCTCCAACAACCCCTCATCGGACGAAGGGGGGATAAACTCACACACAAACGATGATGAGTCATCGCAAACTGAAAACTCAGAAACTGATTTTCATGATTTTGAACTAGGCATTCCAGTTCTGGGAGGACTCCCAGATAACCTGGTACCGAGTCAAGAAGCTGGGCCAGTATGTTTCACGAAACCATCACAGGCCATCGCTCTTTTCTCAACCAATGACGTCGACCAAGGACCACAAACCTATGGTGTCTTACCCATAGACAGGTCCGACGACTCAGAAAAGGATTCGTTGGAGCTCCCCATGGAGCAAGAACCCTCATCAGTCTCATCACAGATTGAACAGGTGGTCG
>NW_023620713.1:0-6319 GCF_014905685.2 Nematolebias whitei
TTTAATTGTTTTGATATTCCTGTTGCGCCACAAAGTCTTTTTCTGTGTCCCAGCCTCTCTGTTTGGGCCTGGGCCAACACGTGATTGCAGTTGAGTTGGTAATGAGTTCATACAGCCCAGTTCCTTCCAGATTCTGCATTAGATATTTTCTTCAGATTTTTGTTTCAACTAGTCATACCAACTGTCCTTGACTAGTTGAGTATGGTTTAGACTTGTCCAAAAAGGAATTGTGGGTAAAATCTGGCAAGAAACAAACATTGTATAATGTGGGCGACACGGTGGCACAATTTGTAAATCTGCCGTCTCTCACTGAGAAGGTTGCTGGACCAAATCCAGGACAGGGACCTTACTTGGTGAAGTTTGCATTTTCTCTCCATGCATGCCTGTGTGGACAGCTGGGTACTCTGGTTTCTTCCCACAGACCAAAAACATGCATGTCAGGCTGATTGACAACTCTAAATTGTCCCTAGGTGTGAGTGTGAGAGTGAATGGTTGTCTCGTTTATCTTGACGTGTCCCTGTGATGGACTGGAGACCTATCCATGGTGTCCCCTGCCTCTCTCCCAATGATGGCTTGATATGGGCACTGATGACCCCCGTGACCTGATAAGGAAGGAGCGGGTAAAAGTAACATACAGATGGATGGATTTTGTAATGTCCTTAGCTTAAAAAAAAAGCTGTCCAGATGACCTGACTGAGAATTATTGGATTTGGTACCTGGATGACTGAGCATAAACTTTTTTGCCTTGAACCACTTTGGCTGTGGCTGCCTGCCTGGGAGGTGTCGACGAGGGACAGGACAGCCCCAAAAACCCTTAGCTCCAGCAAACTGGTTGGTCCATTTAAGGAGTTTACTGCTTAGTGGGGAAACAGTTTACTGGAACTCCTCAGACTGATGAAGCCCTCCGGATAGAGAGCGAAACGTCTCTATAAAAAGAAACTATCCAGATGACCTGACTGAGAATTATTGGATTTGATACTTGGATGACTGAGCATGAACTTTGTTGTCCTTAGCTTTAGTTTCTTTTCTTCTTCAGGTACATTATGCAGTAGATAACAAGAACACGGTGAGCATCGTAACAGAACTCGTTTCTCTCTTTTCCTTGTGAAAGTTTTGGCAGGGGATGGTTTTTGACAACCTCTTTTGGTGAAAACTCTCAGTGACACTATTATTATACAGGAATATGAAAGTGGGCACATCTAAAGTCGTTTGTGTTTTTACCGACCAATGAAAACACAACTTTTCTAAGAGTGTATGTTAGTTTTAGGGGCATCAGTAGCTGCCATCTGCTTTATTCGAGTGGGAACTAAAAACTAAATGCTAACGCACATCCTCCTTGTCAAGTCAGAAGTTCCACTTAAGTAACATGGACGTGCAACCAAACTCAACTGAACATGCTTTTCTTAAAGGCTAATATGTGGTGCAGTGGAGTGAGAGGTGGAGGATTTGGAAACAAAATGTGCAAAAGCTTTGAAAAAAATCTAAAGTATCCAAAGTTTCAAGACATACAGTACTGTGTGATACCAGTCTTTTTAGTATCCTGTGCCTGCAAGCTGCAGTGTGAGGAATCATCAGTCTTCACAAGGTTTTGTTGAGTGAGCTGAACTTTGGTCACTGAAGTTGAACAAGGATCTGCTCAGATTCATCAGGAAATGAATATTTAGCTGGAACAAATCTAACAAGGTTAAGTCAGAACCTCTGGACAGATTCTTGTTTGTTGAAAGAGGTCATGACTTAACCTTGTTAGATTTGTCTACCGTATTATTGAGCATGCATCAGGACAGATAGCTGAAACAAAGTTTTTCTTGTAGATTTGAAAGATGTTTTTTCTACTCGTCGTTGATGCTATGGAGTTTGTTGACACGCTAACCTGTCACCTCTGACACACAAAGATGGGTTGATACACAAAAGACGTGTCCCGGTCTCTTAATCTGTAATGTATTTATCTTTGAGCAGAGCTGCGGAGCCAAGTGAGACATGACAGACAGGCCCCGATCAAACAGGGATCAGGCTTCTGCAGCTCTGTGACAGAACCCACCGGGCCGGTGGGGCTGCAGAATGATCCAGACCTCACATCTGGATCTGATTCTGCTGCAGCTTCTCTGCATGATTATCAGTGTTTCTGCCTCCAAACCATGTTTCTGCAGGTGTTGGATGATTATTTGACCATAAACTGTTCTAGACAACTTGGTGTCAATAAAACAAGGACGTTTACCAGAAAATACAATGATTTTAGAGTTAACCTGACTTTTTTAGATGTTGTTTTTCTTGTTTCTTATGGCAACATAGAATATTCTGTAATCCAGACGATGCTGTCTCAGTGAATAAAGCTGGGAAATAAAGATGTTTGCATGCATGATGGTTCTGAATGTTCAATCTGCAATAAATTGTCCATGGAGAAATAAGAAACTTTAATTATGATTAAAATAAATAAAATATTTGAAGTTGCTGTAAAATAATGATATACTAAACCTAACTTCGCATTTATGAAAATGCAATTATGTCAAATAGCAAAATGTAAAGACAGATGAATTAATCAAAATAATTTTATTTATCTTTAGCCACTTTTTAAAAACCGACCGTCCATGAAGATGTAGCAGCTGCTACAACCAACCTCCTGTAGTCTACAAGTTAGTTTTTGTAAGCAACACAGTGCTCTTTGATATCTACAAGTTTTATGGCTTGTTAAATATGCATTTAATAATAATAATAATAATAATAATAATAATAATAATTATTATTATTATTATTATTATTATTATTATTATTATTATTATTATTAAAAAATGATAGTGATAATAATAATAATAATAATAATAATAATAATAATAATAATATCTTAAGCCTCCCTGGTAAGGTCTATTCGGGGGGTTCTGGAGAGGAGGGTCTGTCGGATAGTCGAACCTCAGATTCAGGAGGAGCAGTGCGGTTTTCGTCCTGGTCGTGGAACACTGGACCAGCTCTACACTCTCAGCAGGGTCCTGGAGGGTGTGTGGGAGTTTGCCCAACTGGTCTACATGTGCTTTGTGGACTTGGAGAAGGCATTCGACCGCGTCCCTCCAGGAACCCTGTGGGGGGTACTCTGGGAGTATGGGGTACCGGGCCCTTTGATACGGGCTGTTAGGTCCCTGTATGACCGGTGTCAGAGCCTGGTCCGCATTGCCGGCAGTAAGTCGGACTTGTTCTGGCTGAGAGTCGGACTCCGCCAAGGTTGCCCTTTGTCACCGATTCTGTTCATAACTTTTATGGACAGAATTTCTAGGCGCAGCCAAGGTGTTGAGGGGATCCGTTTTGGTGACCTTAGGATTGCGTCTCTGCTTTTTGCAGATGATGTAGTCCTGTTGGCTTCATCAGATCGTGATCTACAGCTTTAGCTGGAGAGGTTCGCAGCCGAATGCGACTCGGGCGGGATGAGGATCAGTTCCTCCAAATCCGAGGCCATGGTCTTGAGCCGGAAAAGGGTAGAGTGCCCTCTCCAGGTGAGGGAGGAGGTCCTACCCCAAGTGGAGGAGTTCAAGTATCTTGGGGTCTTGTTCACGAATGAGGGAAAAATGGAGCGTGAGATCGATTGGCGGATAGGTGCAGCATCTGCAGTGAAGCGGGCACTGTACAGGTCTGTCGTGGTGAAGAGAGAGCTGAGTCAAAAGGCGAAGCTCTCAATTTACCGATCGATCTATGTTCCTACCCTCATCTTTGGTCATGAGCTTTGGGTTATGACCAAAAAAATGAGATCTCGGTTACAAGTGGCCAAAATGAGTTTTCTCTGCAGGGTGTCTGGGCTCTCCCTTAGAGACAGGGTGAGAAGTTCGATCATCCGGGAGGGACTCGGAGTAGAGCCGCTGCTTCTCCACGTCGAGAGGAGCCAGTTGAGGTGGCTTGGGCATCTGTTTAGGATGCCTCCTGGACACCTCCCTGGTGAGGTGTTCCGGACACGTCCCACCGGGAGGAGGCCCAGAGGAAGACCCAGGACACGCTGGAGGGACTATGTTTCTCGGCTGGCCTGGGAACGCCTCGGGATTCCCCTGGAAGAGCTGGCCCAAGTGGCTGGGGGGAGGGAAGTCTGGGCCTCCCTACTTAGGCTGCTACCCCCGCGACCCGACCCCAGATAAGCAGAAGAAAATGGATAGATGGATAGATGGATGGATGGATGGATGGATGGATAGATGGATGGATGGATAATTATAATATAGCAATAATAATATTTTCAATAATAAATAATACTAATAATATAAATAATAACAATGCATTAATTAATTAAGTAATTACTAATAAATTACAGTTAATAATAATAACATAGATAAGAATCAATTAGTTACTTAATTAATTAATTAATTAATTAATTAAAATATTAACATTTATAACAAATAAATAAATAATATAATACAGTAATAATACAGTAATAATACAAGGTAATAATACAGTAATAATATAGTAATAATACAGTAACAATATGGTAATAATACAGTAATAATACAGTAATAATACAGTAATAAAAGCAGTAATTGTATGACAGCTATGCTGTCAGGGGCTTTACGCCCCTAGTAGGGTCACCCAAGGCAGACAGGTCCTAGGTGAGGGACCAGACAAAGTGCAGCCCAAAGACCCCGATGATGAGCGAAAGAAATGGACCTGATGTTCCCTCGCCCAGACGTTGTTCACAGGGGCCCCACTCTGGAGCCAGGCCTGGAGTTGGGGCACGCGAGTGAGCACCTGGTGGCCGGGCTTTTACCCATGGAGCTTGGCCGGGCACAGCCTGAAGAGGAGACGTGGGTCCCCCTTCCCACGGGCTCACCACCTGTGGGAGGGGCCAAAGGGGTCGGGTGCAATGTGGGATGTGTGCTGTGATGTCTCAGACTCACAGCAGCTGTCCTGCTGTTGTTGACTTCACAAATCCACAGAGTCATTTCGAAAGAAGCTGAGAGTGAGCCAGCTGAGGTGAGGAGAGGCCACGAACTCTGCTTCCTGCACGTCAGTCATCAACTTCAAGCTGCTGCACAAACCCGTCTGACATTAATGTTCAACTTCATTTAGTTCCAACATCTGTCACTCGTTGACCAGGAGTTTTACACACGTTCAAACATATTGACGACTCACCAAACCTTTCATCTGGACTTTAGTTTCATTAGCATTTTTACTTCATATAAATAAATCATATTATATTGTATTTTTGTGCTGATTCTGCGTTCACAACTTGCTTTCTTCCATCATTTTTCAGTCAGGTCATCTGGACAGTTTCTATTTTGCTTGCTTACTTGCTTTCTTGATTTTAGTTTCCTTCGTACATTTTTAGGCATCAAACTACTTCAATTTTAACATTTCAAACATTAAAACATTAATTTAGGAGCTAGCTGCTTTGACTTTTCTTATTTGTGACTTATATTTTTTCAAAAACTTCAAAAAAAAATTTTCATGTCATAAAATGAATAGGGATTTTTATTTTTTACTGCTGTGCTGTTTTTGTCACAGTTCTGGTGGTTTTAGATTTCAGCACTCAGCATTCACACCACATTTTTAAACAGAAAACACAATTTTTGCGATAATTATACATTTTTTGTATGCTACACAACTGTAGTTTTTATTTTATTAGTTAAAGATTTTATCTGTGATGAGGAGCAAAACTGTTTTCAATGTACATTTATCTTACCACGGCATGCATTATAGTCAAAAACCGTTTTGTTCTTTAATATTTTTATAGACTGCATCCTGATAAAGATATTTGATAAAACTTTAAACAGTGAAGATGATACTTCACGAGAACGTAATTATTACCATATTTATTATTTTAAGCAACATTTTCATTTGTGTTGAATCATATTTTCAGTTTCAACGTCTTGCCTCTCAGACTTGTGACCTGGTTGCTTCAGATTTCTCACAGTCAGCCTCTCGAAGAGCCTCAGATTAGACCTTGCTCCTCTGCAGCAGATGTTTCATCAGAGCTGGTGTTGCTTTCACCTTCTGAGTTAAACACTAAACAGGAAGTGTCCTTTGGAGCTCATTTAGAACAGCCGTGTGACCTTACATGTTGTGCAGTTGTGCTCCTCCTGGGCTCATCGTTCTCTTTGCTATGCAGCCTGTATTTGTGATCAACGTGCACGTTAGTGGGTGTAAATAAAACATGGACACCTGCTTGTTGGGTGTCTTCCAGCAGCGTTGACCCGAGTTCACCTCCGGAAGTGGCACATCGTCAGTGGACTCTGGTTAGGATGTAAACGGGCCACAGGAAGTCATTACCAGTTAAAATGTAACTGTTGTGCTCCCAGTGTTCCCACCCAGATAGATAGATAGATAGATAGATAGATAGATAGATAGATAGATAGAT
>NW_023620714.1:0-6318 GCF_014905685.2 Nematolebias whitei
AACCAATGACTTGGTGGTGTCCCTGAAAAGGACGTCAAGGCTCTCTTTTCTACCTCCTCCATGTACAGGTTGGCAACAATAGGAGAAACTGGAGACCCCATAGCACACCCATGTTTCTGCCTATAATATTGCTCCCCATATGTGAAGTAGGTTGACTGCAGGCACAGTTTCAAGAGTTGACACAGTTGTTCTGTGGAAAGCGTGGTCCTGCTGTTCAGAGTGGTGTTTGATTTTAATTTTAAACTGACCACCTCTACTTCAGGTATGTTGACGACAACTGGGTTAAAATTAAATCTCAGGAAGTCCAACATTTTACTGACCACATCAACTTTTTTTTGTTGTTTTGCTTTGTTTTAGTTTTTTTTTGAATGTCCAGAGGACCAGATTTAAGTTTTTTTAGACAATAAAGGCTGTTTCTATTCTATTTTAAATAAGATGGGGTCAGACCAATTAAAAAATTAAAAACAATCAATACATTTTTAAAATCAATTAAGAAGTGGACAGGAAGCCAGTGGAGAGAAGCCAGGATGGGGGTTTTGTGCACATGCTTTCTAGTTGCTATTAAAAGTCAATGACACCAACAGGACCACATCATCTGCAAATAGCATAGATGGAAACCTGAGGCCCCCGAACCGGACTCCCTTTGCCCCCTTGGCTGAACCGAGAAATTCTATTCATGAAAGTTATGTACAGAATCATGACAATGAGCAGACCTTGCTGGCCCTCAGCAATGGGCCTCCAATTCCATACTCATGAAAAACCCCTACAGTGTACCTTGAGGAACACAATCAAATGCCTTTTCCAAGTCAATAAAACACATGTAGACTGGATGGGCAAACTCCCATGACCCATTGAGGGCCCTAGTGAGGGCAAGGAGCTGGTCCAGTGATTCATGACCAAGACAAAGCCCACATTGTTCTTCCTGAATATGAGGTTTGAACATTGATTGGATGTGCTTCTCCAGTGCCTTTGAAAAGTCCTTTCCAAGGATGCTAAGGAAAATGATAGCCCTATAATTGGAACATAACCTCTAGTCCCCCTTTTGAAGAGGGGAACTACTACCCCTGTCTGCCAACCCAGTTGCGCTGCACTGGATGTCCAAGTGATGTTACAAAGATGTGTCAATTAAGACAGTCCTGTTACATCCAGAACCTTGAGGAATTCAGGTATCTCATCCACCCCACAGCCTTGTTGCTGTGGCTCTTTGTAACTACTTCTGTGTCCTCATCCCTGGTTACAGACAGAACAACCCCAAAGTCCCCTGACTCAACTTCCTCCATGAAAGATGTGTTGATGGGATTGAGAAGGTCTGAAAACTATTCCTCACACCTTCTGACAGCATCACAAGTTGAGGTCAACAGCACCCCACCTTCATTAAATAGTGTTGGCAATGTGCTGCTTTCTCCACCTCAGCCACCTGATGTTCTGCCAAAATCTCCTCTGTGCTCACTGAGAGTTTCTATCGAAGGCCTCACTGAACTCCTCCCACGTTCGAGCTTTTGCTGCAGCAATAGCCAAGACTGATGACCGCTTAGCCTGCCAATACTCCTCAGCTGCCTCTGGAGTCCTACTAGCAAATAAGGCCTGAAAGGACTCCTTTTTCAGCATGACGACCTCCCTAACCCGGGGTGTCCACCACATTGTTCGAGGATAGCCACAGAGATAAACACTGACAACCTTCCAGCCACAGCTCAATGCAGCCATCTCAACACTGGTGGTGCAGAATATGGCCCACTCAGACTCAATGTACCCCACCTCAGCTGGGATGCAGTTGAAGCTCTCTTGAAGTTGTGAGTTAAAGATATTTCTGATGGGTTCTTCTGCCAGGCATTTCCAGCAAACCGTCACTACATATTTGGGTCTACCGGGTCTGTCCGGCATCTTCCCCAGCCATCTACTTCCGGTAAGATGGCGCCCGTGTACATGGCTTGCAATCCACCTCTGCTGATGATGTTCGGATTATTTATGTTTTGTTCGTTTTTTATCTGGGATATAAACTCACTGCTGGTGTATGACCGACAACAGCTTCTGGATCTTCATTTTTCAGCCACCAATGTCGCTTATTTGGACCAATATGAGCGTACCTCTGGCCCCCCCCCCCCCCCCCCCCCCCCGCTGGAGGACGTGCTAGCTTACCTCCGCTGGGCTCCTCACCTCCCTGCCCAGAGACGTCGATTCAGATGCCGGGGAAAACGTGCTGGGCGGCTGGTAACGCTTGAAGCCCTGCTTCCTCTTAAGCTGGTGGTCATGGTTTCCTTCGCCAGCTTCCCACGTGCCCGGACCAGGTAAACAACGGGAGTTGTCAGCCAGTGCACTGCACGGACTGACCCAGAGGGGCTGTTATTGAGAACCTGAGGCCACTGATGCGCGCAAACTTCACTGCTGCTGGCTCAACTTTGGACAGTATCCGGATGTGTTTGGTCAACGCAAGATCTATTACCAACAAAACTTTTATCCTCAGGGACTACTTTCAAGAGCACAAGTTGGACTTTTTCTGCATCACAGAGACTTGGATGTCTCTGGGTGAGTCCAGCGCCTTGACGGAATTATTGCCACCAAACTGTCTGTATTTTAACGCACCGTGGTCATCAGGCCGGCGCGGTGGTGGATTATTAACAATATTCAAACCAACTTTTGACTGTAAACAACTGCCCATCCCAGTTTCCCGAGCCAGCTTTGAGCTGAGCATCTTTGAACTCGGCCATTCGCCTCTGACGTTATTTGCACTCGTCTACCACTCACCTCGATCTAAGGATTTCATAAATTAGTTTTCTGATTTCTTGGCTGAAATCACACCAAAATATAATCCTGTTTTCATTATTGGGGACTTTAATTTGCATGTGTGCTGTCAGGTGAAGCCCTTGGTTAAGGACTTTTTAGATTTATTGGACTCATTTAATCTAACTCAGCAGGTAAATGGTCCCACCCAAGAGTGTGGACATACACTGGACCTTGTTTTAACACGTGCTGTGACTGTTAGTAATCTTGAAATTGGTGATAATGTTTTTTCAGACCACATGCCAGTCCAGTTTGAGTTCACCCTACCCCATCTAACTCCTAAGCCGTGCATTCGTGCACGTAGTAGCCGGGCCATTAACCATTTCACTGCCACACATTTCACTGATGTTTATAACTCTGAAATGATAATTCAGCCCCCAGTGTTTCTCACCACCACTGAGGAGCTGACATCCCAGTTCAACTCTGTCTGCTTAAAGACTCTGGATCATGTTGAGCCTGTTAAAACCAAAAAATCAAAACTCAGAGTAAAACCTTGGCTGAGTGACGTCACCAAGGCCGTTAGGCAGCAATGTAGGAGGGCGGAGCACAAGTGGAGGAAAGACAGGCTTCAGGTCTCTTTTCAAATACTTAAAGAGAGTTGGCACCGTTATCAGAAAGCAGTGAAAGCTGCTATATCCAAATACTTCTCTGATATAATTACCTCAAACTCTCACAACCCACGTGTCCTCTTCTCTACCCTAAACTCTGTTCTCCACCTCACTGAACAATCACCTCTGGAAGCCTCGACTGAGCTGTGCGACAACTTCCTACATTTCTTTTCGGAAAAAATTACGACTACCCGGGCTCTCTTTTCCCCTCCAACTCATGACCCATCCATCCCACCTCAATCTGTAGCTCCATTTGAACATTTTGAACGCATCACTCTATCTTCTCTAGAGCAGGTCATGTGCAGCTTGAAACCGTCTGTTTCCCCCTTTGATGTGGTCCCACTTTGACTACTAAAGGAAATTTTTCCTACTCTAGGTCCGTCCATTCTGGCTATTGTAAACAGTAGTTTATCCACTGGCGTGGTGCCAAAAACCTTTAAACATGCTGCTGTCCAGCCTCTCCTGAAAAAAACCAAACCTTGACCCCTCAGTCGTATCCAACTTCCGGCCTGTCTCCAAACTCCCATTTGTTTCAAAACTACTGGAGAAAATAGTCGAATCCCAGTTTAAGTGCTTCCTGGAGGATCACGCCATGTTAGAGCTATTCCAATCTGTCTTTAAACCTCTCCACAGCACTTAAACTGCCCTATTGAAGGTTTTTTAATGACATCTTCAGATCCACAGATACTGGTGATTCTGTGCTGCTTGTCCTATTGGACCTCACAGCCGCCTTTGACACCATCGACCATGAGTTCCTCATTGCTAGGTTAGAGCAGTGGGTGGGCATCACAGGGTCAGCCCTCAATTGGTTCAGATCTTACCTCACTGACAGATCCTTTTGTGTCTCCATCAAGGATTTAAGTTCTGCAGCGGCAGAGCTTAAATGATGGGTTCCGCAGGGGTCCATCCTGGGTCCCCTCCTATTCTCTCTATAACTGCTGCCGCTTGGTGCTATTTTCTGGAAACACAACATGCCCTTCCACTTCTACGCTGATGATTGTTGTCAAGTGATGGGCATTTCACGTGAGGTATGAAGTCAGTTCTCATTACCTAAAATAAGGTTCAGAGCAGTTTAAACCACAGATCCCTGAGTATGTGTCCTGAAAAAGCAAGAAAGGTTTATTTACTGAAACAAATCTAAATAATAGTATGTAACAGTGTGAAGTCTTTCTAATATACTATGTGTTAAGAGTGTGAAATCCTATGAATTAAGACTTAATCAATCAATGTTGAAGGCATTATAGAGCTTAAATTAAGAGATTATTAGAAAATCTAATATTGAAAATGAATTAACTTTAAATGATTAAGAATAAATTAATTAGTTACTGACTAAAAGTGACGAGAATTGATGGTCAAAAGGTCAAGTTAACAGCTTAATGTTCGTGTGTCAACTCATCCCAGGAAGTGGAAGTCTGAACAGATGGCCAGGCCAGTAGAAGAGAAAAGAAGAAGCTATCTGTAGAAAAAGCGGAAGCTATCTACAGAAAACAGGAACAAGATACCTTAAGTGAAGAGGCTCACTCAGAAAAAGAGGAAACTCTCTGCAGAAAAACAGGAAGACAGACCTAGTGGCAGTCAAAGATAATTTTAGCAATGACAGTGACATTGAACATGTGATCTGACGTTGTAGAATAGTCCGTATCCAGGACTGTTGCTATGCAGAAATTACGCAATAAGCAGACAAATGTATAAAAAGGCTCAGAATTAACGATCGGTCCTGAAGCACTTGGAGAGTTTTAAAGGACAGTTCATTGACACATTCAGTAACTAAAGGGAACTTGAAGATCCGAAGAGGAAAATAATTGTTCTCAGCTCAGCCCGGACCTGAAAGCCAACCCAAGATTCCGAGATTGGATTTTATTGAATGCAGTATGAAACATTCTGCAAAAGCAACTGAGGGATGCTTGTCACCAGCTTCACCATTCAAGGATCCCCTTTGACAAGGGGTCTTTGAGAAGAGAGAGTATGACACATACTTTGTACTAATAGCTGTCCTAAAATAAAATTAAATAATTAAAATCGCTTATAGCTATATATACTAATAGAATGTTAGGACTCTTGACAACATTTTGAGTTATTGGGATTTACTCATTATATTAAATTTGGTATTTTTAAAGTCGTAATTAATACAATTTAGGAGCATTTCCCCATTTTTGCTGCATTATGGGTTTCTGAAGATGCCTTTGTATTATTTTTTTTTCTCCTTTTTGTTTGATAGAGTTTTTGAACACACTTTAGATTTTAACCCAAAAAAGTTCAATCTGGTCCTCTGGACAATCAAAAAAGAAACAAACAAACAAAAAAAACAAAGCAAAAAAATATAGAAACGTTTCGTCTCTCATCCGAAAGACTTCCTCAGTCTGAGGTACTGTATTCAGCTCAGTCTCTTAAATAGCACCTTCTCAGAGTGGATCAACTAGTTTCTGCTGACAGCCAAAACCAGCTGCTCACATGATCAAGAAGGACCATCAGCCTAACAATGGATCATTAGCACACTGATGGCTGTTTACTTTTCACAGGGGGTTGAGTGATACTAGCAATAACAGCATTGTAAGAGAGAGGGACAGTTGAACCCGGAGGCTCCACCCCTGTTTAACGATGGACGATTTCTTTTCACATAGATGGCCTCCTTTACTCCTCTCTCAAGCCATAGTTCCTCTCTGTCCAGGATGTGAACATCTTCATCCCTGAAAGAGTGACCACTGGCCTGGAGATTAGTGTAGACCACAGAATCCTGGCCTGATGATGTTGATCTTCTTTGCTGGGCCATCCTTTTGGACAGTGGCTGTTTAGTTTCTCCGATGTAAGACTGATCACAGCCCTCCTGACACTGAACAGCATACACAATATTACTCTGTTTGTGCCGGGGACTGGATCTTTGGGATGAACCAGTCTTTGCCGTAATGTATTTTGGGGTTTAAAAGCCACTGGG
>NW_023620715.1:0-6315 GCF_014905685.2 Nematolebias whitei
GGGCTAACACCTGCACTCCAACAGCTATATGATGGCTGGCCAAGTGTCTCATATGTTAGTCTTTCTGTTGGTCTTCCTCTTCTCTCTGATCTCCGTACATCGCTTTCCCCTCTAGTTTCATCCATCTGCATCTGATCCTGATCTCTTTCACACATTTCAGATCTTTCTTCAGTTTCAGCAATACTTCTTTCACGGACAATGGCTTCTCTTTCAGAGGGACAAAACTCCTCAGCTGTTGCACGCAGATTATTTTGATTTTCTTGGTTCTGTTTTGTCACAACATGTTCTTGTTCTGAATCTTGAGTTATGTTTGACTGTAGTTGTTGTGGGTTTACAAATCCATAACACGGAATTCTGCTCCGGAGGTTATAGTGGTAAGTAAATGCTTCTTCATCATCAGAGTCATGCATTTCAGGTTCATTCTCACGTTCGTCAGTTTGTCGCTTTCTTTTCTGTTTTGTCTGTTCTCTCACAGGAAGTTCGTCCTCCAGAGGTAGGTCGTTGACAGGCAGCAGCAGGTTTCTGTGAAGCACACGCATGGTTTTGTTACCCCTCTCTAACTGTACTTTGTAAACAGGTCCATCCCCCACTCTTTCAATCATGCGGTACACCGCCTGCTCCCAGTATGAGCGGAGTTTACCTGGACCTCCCCTTTCTGAGAGGTTTTTAACCAGGACCCTATCCCCTGCCTGGAGAGTGACACCTCTGGCACGTCTGTCATATTGCTTTTTGCCTTTAGCTGAAGACTTCTGACTGTTGTTGGCAGCTATTTGGTATGCCACACGCATCCTTTCAGCCCACTTTTTAATAAAGGTTTGATGGTTGCAGTCTTCAGTCTCTTTCCTGGTGCCAAAAAGCAAATCGACTGGTAGACGAGGAGCCCTGCCATACAATAGGAAGAAAGGCGAGTATCCTGTCGCTTCATGCCTCGTGCAATTATATGCATGCACGATTTGTGGCAGATGATCTTTCCATTCACTCTTTTTCTCCTCTTGTAAGGTGCGCAACATCTGGAGAAGCGTGCGGTTCAGTCGCTCCACTGGATTGCACTGAGGATGATAGGGAGTGGTGCGTGAGTGAGAAATCCCTGAGAGTTGTTGTAATCTTTGGAATAAACTGTTCTCGAACTCACGTCCCTGATCATGATGTAGTTTCTCTGGGTACCCAAAACGAGGAATAAAATCCTGAAATATCTTTTCAGCTGCTGTCTTTCCGGATTTGTTTCTTGTTGGGTACGCTTGTGCAAAGCGAGTGAAATGGTCAGCGACAACCAGGATATACTCGTATCCTCCTTTGCTTGGCTCCAAATGCAAATAATCAATAGAGACCAACTCAAATGGCGCACTAGTTGTAATGGACCCCATTGGAGCTCTCTGTGGGACATTGGGATGTTTTTGTTTAATACATTGACATTTCTTTGTCACATAATCCTCAATATCTTGATGCATGTTCGGCCAGTAAAAACGTTCTCGAGCAAGATGGATCACCTTGTCCGGACCAACATGGCCCATGTCGTCATGCAAGCTCTTCAACACTACTGGTTTGAGCTTTTCCGGGAGAACTAGCTGTCTGTTTAGTTCAGTTTTCCGGAAAAGTAGTCCGTTTTCCACAACTAGCTTGTTCCATTCGTACAACAGTCTCCTTGTTTCTTTACACATGGTTCTTTTCTCTTTTTCATTTGGACTCCAGTGTCTTTGTTTCAATGACACAATCTCTTTAATAGCTGTATCTTCTTGTTGTGCTGCTCTGATGCTTTCAGGCATAATGGTCATGACATCATCAGGTAGGTTAGCCCTATCATTTTCATCAGCAAGTTGTAATGTAGCAATCCAGGGAACATCATTGCTTTGTGTTGCTTTGTTGCCTTGCCACACTGCAGACACTACTTCAGGTGACACTGTCTCGGTGTGATCTTTCATGTACTGTTCAAGGCCTACTGGGTATCTGGACAACATATCTGCGTCAGCATTACTCTTCCCCGGTCTATACTTAATATCAAAATGGAAGTCGGCTTATTCCCCAACCCACCTATGACCTACAGCATTTAACCTAGCAGAACTCAAAACATAGGTCAGGGGATTGTTATCTGTATAGACCGTGAAAGTTGGCGCGTAATACAGATAGTCTCGAAACTTATCACAAATGGCCCACTTGAGTGCTAGAAACTCAAGTTTACCAGAATGGAGATGATAGTTTAGCTCAGCAGGTGTTAAGGTCCTAGATCCGTAGCCAATAACACGCAGTTTGTTGTCTTGGGACTGATACAAAACCGCTCCGAGCCCTTCATTTGACGCATCTGTATGCAAAACAAACGGACGGTCAAAGTCGGGATAAGCTAAAATGGGCGGATTAATCAGCATCTCCACAAGATTGGATAGCACAGTCTGATGTTCAGTCGTCCATGCCACAGGTGCGCGAGAGTGAAGCTGACCTGTGTTTTCTTTAATTTTACAACCTCGACCCTTCGAAGTCTGGAGCTTGTTGGTCTTACTTGTGTCGGCTGAGCTTTGAAGGAGTTCAAACAGAGGTTTCGCAAGTCGCGAGAAATCTTGGATGAAGGATCGGTAATAACTAAGGAAACCTAGCAATGTCCGAACTTCTCCAACTGTTTGAGGTTTCTTCTCCTTCAGAGCTATTACAGCTTCTAAATCTTTTGGGTCAATCTGGACGCCTTCTCCTGAAACCATTTGTCCAAGATAACGAATTTGTCTCTTGAAAAGCTCGCATTTGGCTGGTCGAAGTTTAATGCCATGTTGTCTCATTCTGCAGAAAACTTGCCTCAGATGGTCCACGTGTTCCTCAAATGTTTTTGAGTAACAGAGGACATCATCTAAATAAGGTACGCAGCACTCATCCCTGATGCCTTCTAATACACCTTCCATACATCTCTGAAATGCAGCTGGTGCATTAGTCAGTCCGAATGGAATTCTTACCCATTCGTAAAGACCCCAAGGTGTGCTAAATGCTGTCAGATGTCTTGACTCCTCACTCACAAACCCTTGGTGGTATGCACTTCCTTGATCCAAAATGGAAAACCATGAATTTCCTCCAAGACTGTCCAAAAGATCCTGAATGCGTGGTAGTGGATGGCGGTCTGGAGTGGTTTTACGGTTGAGTTCACGGAAGTCAACACAAAGACGCAGACTGTGGTCTTTCTTTCGCACGCAGACAACAGGTGAGGAATAGGCTGAAACCGACTTTCTGATCCACCCTCTATTCAAAAGATTAGAAACATAATCCTTGACCTCTTTATACAATGGTCGAGGAATGGAGTTATAATTTTTTTGGACAGGGGTGTTATCTGTTGTTTTAATCTGGAGCTGTAAACCAGGAATGCATCCAATGGCACCTTCTTCAGATGCAAACACATCTGATTCTTCATACAACATTTGGCGTACCATGTCCTGTTCATGCTCAGAGAGATGATCCAGATTGACATTTGGATGCCATTTCTCTTGTGAATAAACAGGTGTATGGTTTCTCTTTTGGGTGTACTCTCCTTCATTTAGTGAGTTCACATGGGTGGTGCACAAGAGTGGATCATCCTGTCCACTGACTCTTTTGTGAGATGATGGAGAGATATGTACAGGTTTGGTTCCATCAATTTCCTCAATGAATCCTAAAGCTGTCCTTGGAGGTAAGAAAATGTCGTGATTGGTTGAATTCTGGACTGGAATTCTCACTGTTTTTGAAGCTCCAACAGGCACGTCAACCAGAGCCGGGAATAACTCCAACCCGTCTGGCACGATGCTCTGTATGTCTGGTTCAAACAACATTACTCCTCCTCCTGGAAAAGTTCTGATGCGACATTTCACTTCACAGATTTGGCCACTTTGAACATTAAGACCCTTCTTTCCAACTCTCACTGTTGAACTCTTTGATTCTTTCTGAGATGGCATAGTGTAAACCATAGAGACTAGAGTTTCGACACTACTCTTTTGGATTCTCAAAGCCTCTGACAGTAAGTCCACCAAGTTGATGTTGTCTGTCTGGTCAGTGTTCCCCATTATGATCTCTTGTATCACATTAAAGCCTAGCAAAGGGCTGCTCAGACTCTCTTGACTTACAAGCAATGGAACGTAGAGAGCTACTGAACCATATTTGATGCTTTTGAGCTCGAGTAGGACTTCTATCCATCCATTAAATGGCACCTCTGTTCCATTAGCTGCTGTGACTTTGAGAGGGTGTTTTAGCAGTAGACTCTCAAGTGGTTGGATTGTTACATTTGGTAGAGCTTTCTGCACTCATGACTTCTCCACTATGCTTACTTGTGCCCCACTGTCCAATAGCATCTGTAATTTGGCCCCATTTAGTTGGCATGTCACAGTGCATCTACCCCCAATCAGCTGTGCAACATGTTTCTTCTTAGTAAGGTTGTTTTGTTTGATGGCCCTGGTGGAAGATAGTGTTCCTGCTTGAGGATGCACCTTTGCAGTGGGGTGGGACTCTGCATTCTTTCTGGTCACTGGTGGTCCCGCCCCAGCGACCTCATCCAGTTTCCCGACATGTTGTTCTTCATCAGACAGCCAACAGCTCTGTGCCCATCTTTCCCACAACTGAAACAGTGGCTACAGCTATCCTTTCCTTGGGAGACACATTGCTGACATCTTCGTTTAGCTTCTGACTTTGCTGGCTGTTTTTGGTGTGGAAAATGTGGGTGAATGTTTCCAGTCCTTGAACTAACCATAGGTGTTAAAGCTTTCTCTAAACTTTTTGTCAGTGATGAAACCTGTGCTGTTAGCTCCTGTATGGCAGTACGATTAGCTTGGACTTCTGCCTGCATCTGAACTGCATTCTGACTTTTCTTATCCATCTGCACTGTACTGACACTGACCGTTTTTGGTTTGATAGCCTGACCCAGCCTGTTTTGTCTCTCTATGTCTTCACTTACAGACTTTGTTATCACTTCTAGGATAAAGTCATCAGTGACCTTCTCGTCTGAAATGTGGGGTTTAAGATCTCGTCGGACATATGAATATTTTTCATGTATCCCCTGGTAGAGTGAATGTAGGAACACTCCCTGAACTAGTTTCTTGTCATACTGGAACCCTGTGCTTGCTTTAGAAGCAAAAAGTACACGCTGTTTTAACCCCATCAGTCTATACATAAACTGTTGTGGACCTTCTTTATCGTATTGTCTTGCGTTGCTCAGTTCCTGAAATAATTCAGTACTGCTCTTATCTTTAAGATGCGCTCTGAGAAAACGCTTCAGCTCAGTTACAGTCAGATTATCTTTTGTAATCAGCATGTCTTTAAATGTACCCGGTTTAATTATTCTGAGAACTATTCTAATGATCTCGGCCTCAGTGAAACCTTCACTCAATCCTTCATCAATTTGCTTACACAAAGAGTTATAGCTCACATCTGAGTCGGAATCTGAGATCTGACCAGCATGAATCCGAAATTCTCTTCGTGGGAGTAATGCAGCAACATCTGTCAGTTTTACTAACCCGGTTACCTGATCAGCAACAACTGGTGTTGACACTGTCTTACTCATCACTGATGCTTCTACAGTCTGCTCAGTCTCGTACACCGATGCAACTTCATCTTCATCGACTGCATGATGCAAGTTCTTTGCTTCTTGGGCTGACTGCAGTTCATCGATGAGGTCACGAAACATCAGCAGGCACGACATCCCTTGGTCCTCCAGACTCCTCAATCGTTTACTTCTTAAAAAGTCAACAATAAAGTCAAAGAGTTCCACCTCGGACGACTCCTCCTCTGGCACGTCTTCTCCCACCTCATCTTGGCATGAAACTGCTAGCTGGTGAAGCAGGTCTCTTCTGGCATCCTTCATCAGTTGGTGAAGCAGCTGCTGGATCTCCCACTGAAGCTCATGTAGCGTCGTCATCTCTGGATACCTGAAGTCTTGCCCTTAAGTCATCAGCTCATGGAACAGGAAGTCAGGATCCCACAGTTCTTTGATGGATAGCACCAAGCCAGCAGGAGGCGCTATCCCGGACGAGCCCCCAAATTTGTTACCCTGCAACCTTGGATGGCTGAGGGTAATGTATTAAAGATGATCTTCCCTCAACGTGTGATGCTGTGGTATGAGAAAGACGAGACACACACATTAAGCTTCCTTCACACTCAACCGGAAGATTTACTCTACATGTGCGCTCAACCTTCTCTATGCCACCAACGTGACAGCGCCCCTAGCGGTTGTGTGTGTAATTGCACTAACTGACTGAACTAACACTAATGAACTTATTACAATGCAAAGTCAAAGATACAAAATTAAAAATTATTTTTGGGTGCATCTTTTCTTACTTATTCTTTTTATTTACTTATACCTTGTTTTTCACCCCTCTACAC
>NW_023620716.1:0-6310 GCF_014905685.2 Nematolebias whitei
CTGACAAGCCTGGCAAAACAACACCTCCCAGACATGGCCCAAGGAGGGGATGCCATAGGTGAAGCCATCACCAACATGGTTCGTATTCTCCGCCCCACCATACCAGAACTAAAAATGATTCTCACAGCTGTCTATGGTATGAACTTTGTAAGCACCATAGGCGCACAGCTGTTTGAGGTCCCGCCTGGCAACCAACGGCTGATGCGTGTCGAATACGCCCACGCAGATAACCAAGACTTTGTGACAGCTGTGGGTGACATTGTCAGGAGAGTTAAGACAGCATTTCCACAGACGCCTCAATATGCAAGGATCAAGGACACGGTCCAGAAGAGTGGTGAACCCCCTCAAGAGTACATTGATCGTCTCATCCCTGTGTTTCGCACACACTCTGGCATCGCTTTCCCGGACAACGACTGGCGTGATGCTGCACAGGCTTCAGCCTTCGAAACCATCCTGTGTCAATGTGTGATGGATGGATTCTTGCCAACAATCCGCAAGTCTGTTCAGAACACATACATAGGCTGGAAAGCTGGCATTCATCTCAATGACCTCCTACGTCATGCCAGACACGCCTGGGAACAGCACACAGCCGAAGAAACTGCAACATTGAAGAAAAAGACAAAACAAGCAGAAAATGCTCAGCTGACTCTTCTTCAAGCTGCACAACAGATGACCTTGAACACTGCCCCACCACAACAGCTTCCAGCTTTTTCACGCCCACCACCACCCCCTGGCCCTTGGCCAGGCTCACAACAGCAACAACCACGTGGGTACGCAGGAGGGCCACAGCCATGCTTCCTGTGTGGAGGGACTGACCATTGGATGAGAGACTGTCCACAAAAACGCACCACATGACGAGGGCGTGGCCGACCATTCCAGAATCGAGCACCAATGCCACCACGAGAGCCATGGCCCATGAACCATGAACAGAACTTTCACCCAGGCTCCCAACAATCGGTTGGTCGAAGCCAGGGTCCACCCAGGGGTCGTGGCCACCGAGGCGGGCACTCATCCTGACTAGAAGGGGGCGGTGAGGAAGGTCCGGGTCTCCAAACAGCAAGTACACGCACACACACACCAGCTGTTTCACCTACTGATACCACATGCACCTCCACGTATTTTAAATACACCCAGTCAGCATGTTTGAAGTTACCCATGCTCACAATGCTTGTAAACAATGTTCCACTAAAGTTCTTAGTGGACTCAGGGGCCACTCAATCTTTGATAATGAAGAAATGTCTCCCACATGCTCCACTGTGTGGCAAGATTATCCACTCCACAGGAGCATCTGGTGTAGCAATCCCAGAGGTAATGACAACTCCTCTGAATGTGATTAACCCTTTTGATCACACTGCCCACTTGCATCAGTTTCTACTCTCACAGACGTGTCCAATAAATCTTCTGGCCAGAGATCTAATTCTTAAATTCAACCTGTCCATCGATTGTAGCCCTGAAGGACTAGTGGTGTCAAAGTCTACACACTCAGTGGACACTTTGGTGACACTAGTGCCTGATCTGCTGTTTGTATTTGAATGGTCCCTCACTGATGAGAGTCAGCGTGTAGCCTTGCTCTCTATGGCCAAAGATAGACTTCCACCTTCATGCACATTCATGCATGAACAACAGCTGCATTGCACTGCTCGTGTTACTTCAGACCCAGCTGATCAGCTAGGAGATTCATTCATGCAAACACCACCAACTGACTTACATACTACAGATATCTGCTGGACAAAGACCACATGTTTCCTGTTGACATGCCTCACAGATGATGTCACACCACAAACATGCTATTTCACAGTACCTGACTCATTTCCTCATGTTTCTCTTGCTAAACCTCCTGAAGCTCAGTGGCGCTCTTTAGGCCCTCTAGCACTGAGAGCCCATTGTGCATCTGACTGGCAACCACTTGACACTTGTTTTTACTCTCCTGCTCTGGAGATGTACAGACAACCACTTATTTCATCACTTCCGGTCACCCCATTCAAAGAAGTGATTGACACCTCTGCATGACTAACACTGCCTACGATGACTTCAGACAACCCAGACCTCTCTGCTGTTCCACCCACATTGTGGGCCCAGACAAAGTATGATGTAGGTCTGATAAAAGGTCAGGAGCCCATCCAAATTACTCCTAAATCTTCTTATCGACCAAAAATACCACAGTATCCACTGAAACCTGAGGCAGCCTCAGGCATTACACCTGTTTTTCACTCTCTTCTGGAAGCAGGTGTAATCGTTCCTTGTCCCACTTCACCTGTGAGAACTCCAATTTTTCCAGTGAAAAAGATCCGCCCCACTCCTCCTGATGAGTGGCGGTTTGTTCAGGATCTTAGAGCTGTAAATGCTGCAGTTCAAGCTCGTGCACCGATCGTCCCTAATCCTTATGTGATCTTGTCTCAAATACCAACTGGCTCCACCCACTTTTCAGTCATAGACCTGGCCAACGCTTTTTTTAGTGTCATTGTGCATCCAGACAGCCAGTACTGGTTTGCATTTGAGTTTTTAGGAAAGTCTTACACCTTTACTCGCCTTTGCCAGGGCTATTGTGAGTCTCCAACTATTTTCCACCAGGCTTTGAGAGATAGTCTGGCAGGATTCAGTCTTCCACCTGATTGTGCACTTCTTCAGTATGTTGATGATCTTCTTTTGGCTGCTCCTGATGCACAAACATGCAAAACACACACAATCCGCCTCCTGCAGTATCTAGCTGCAGAAGGACACAAGGCCTCGTTGTCTAAACTACAGTTTGTGTTGCCACTGGTTACATTTCTGGGTCACAGAATCTCTGCAGAAGGAAGAGAGCTGGCTCCTGCGCGTGTTACAGCCATTGTTGCTCTTCCTCTTCCTGAAACAAAAAAGCAGCTCATGTCATTCCTAGGGTTATGCAGTTATTGTCGACATTTCATTCCAAACTACGCAGAACTTGAAACACCACTCCGCGCTGTTTGTCATGAAAAAGGCCTTCAAATGAGCTCTAAATTGTCTTGGACACCACCTGCACTGTCAGCATTTGAGACTCTCAAATTACAGCTGCAGAAAGCCCCCACCTTAGGAATTCCTGATCCAACCCGCCCATTTGTGCAGGCGGTGGATGAAAGGGAGGGATGCATGACATCAGTTTTGTTGCAAAGGCATGGTGACCTCATGAAACCTGTGGCCTACTTTTCATCAAAACTTGATCCAGTTGCTGCAGGACTCCCACTTTGCTTGCGCGCTGTTGCAGCAGCAGAAAAATCTGTATTGGCCAGTAGAGACATTGTGGGGTACTCTGATTTGACCTTGCTTGTACCACACGCTGTCACTCACATTCTAAACGAGCAAAAAACTGCTCACTTGTCTACAGCGCGTTGGTTAAGGTACCACACCACTCTTCTTGACATGCCAAATATCACCATCCAACGTTGCAACGTTTTAAATCCAGCTACACTCTTACCTTCACCTGTCGAAGGCACACCACATGACTGTTTAGCTGAACTTGAAGTGCTTTGCACACCTAGACCTGACTTACAACAAGAACCTCTTGAACACCCAGACTGGGAACTCTTTGTAGATGGCTCATCTTCACGTGATCCTAACACTGGCTCTATTCACAGCGGTTATGCAGTTGTAACTTCCTCCTCCACCATTGAGGCTCGTTCATTGCCTCCTTGTTCAGCTCAGGCCTGTGAACTCATAGCCTTGACCAGAGCTTGCCAACTCTCTGAAAACAAATCTGTCAACATCTTCACTGACTCTCGCTATGCTTTTGGTGTTGTACATGATTTTGGAGCTTTGTGGAAACATCGTCACTTCCTTCGTTCAGATGGACAGCCCATCTTGAACCACAAACTTGTTGCTAATCTTTTAGAAGCAATCACACTTCCCAAACACATTGCTGTAGTAAAATGTGCAGCCCATACCCGAAACACTGACCATGTCTCTAGGGGCAACGCAGCTGCTGACATAGCAGCTAAATCTGCTGCTACCACACCTCCTGAAAGGATCCACCCACTTCCTCTTATGATCTGCTCATCATCTCAGACTACAGCCTCACCTGACTCATTCACCATCACAGACATGCAAAAACTCTCAACACCTTCTGAGCGAGCAGAATGGAAACGCCTTGGAAGCACGTTCACTAATGATATTTGGCTAGGTCCAAACAACAACCCCTGCCTACCTCGACATTTCTTTCATTCTTTTGCTGTTTTAACGCATGGTGGAGACCATGTGTCAAAGGGGGGAATGTTAAGAGAAATGGACACACACTGGTTTACTGTGAAATTTTTGAAAGTTGCTGAACAGTACTGTGACTCATGTCTGATATGTGCCACTCACAATATTTCAAAAACAATAAAAACCACAGCACCAGGTGCACACAAGACAGTGACTGCTCCTTTTCAACATCTAATGATTGATTTTATTGAATTAACGCCTGTTTTAAACAAGAAATACTGCTTGGTTGTTGTCGATATGTTTTCCAAATGGGTTGAAGTTTTCCCCACAAAACATGCAACAGCAAACACAGTAGCAAAGATTTTACTGACGGAAATCATTCCACGATGGGGAATCCCCCAGAGAATTTCAAGTGATAATGGGTCCCACTTCGCAAATGAGATCATGAGTGAAGTATCCACGACCCTACATTTTGACCTGACAAAACACTGTGCCTACCACCCACAGAGCGGGGGCGCTGTTGAACGAGAAAATGGTACTTTGAAAAACAAACTGGCCAAACTTTGTGAGGACACAAAACAGAACTGGGTCACATGCTTGCCTATTGCTGTTATGTATATGAGGATGCGGAGACGAGCTAAATTTCGTCTTAGTCCTTTTGAAATCCTTTTTGCAGCTCCTCCCAATCTGGGAGTTGGACCGACAACTGATCCCACCAGAGATCTTAAACACTGTGATCATAACATGATGAACTATTGCATTGAACTAACCAAACACTTAACATCCATCAGGTCTCAGGTGCAGGGAGGACTCCCTACACCTGCGCAAAAGCAATTGCACTGTATTTCTCCTGGAGACTTTGTTATGATTAAATGTTTCAGGAGAAGGCGCTGGAACTCTCCCAGGTGGACTGGACCATTCCAGGTTTTGCTGACCACCCACACGGCTGTGAAGGTGGCTGAGAGAACTACTTGGGTCCACGCCTCCCACTGTAAGCTGTTCAAAGGGATCACTCCACCATCAGGAGAAGACCAAAGGAGCAAAGGACAGGAAAGACCAGGGCAACTGCCCGAAGAGTCACTCAGCACCAACGGGTAGCTGAGGCAGCGGTCTGTTAGGCCACGACCAAACCTAACAGAACCAGGACAGCACACTCACTGGCGTCAAAACCAGGTGAGGCAGCGTCCCCATTGCCCCTCTTCAACCGGACGGAAACCAGGATATCAAGAACTAGCCCAGAGGAAAAGAAGCACCAGAGCTTAAGAGCTGGGTGCCACCGCGGGTGCAACAAGTATCGGAGTCTGAAAGGCTTGATACCCACGAGGAATCTACGCCACTCACGTTCACCACCCACTGATAGAGCTCAGGCTCACAGTGAGGGCGGCGGGGTACCTAGACCCTCCAACTGATCAGGCAGGCAGAACAGATAGACGTTTGATACCCAACAGACAAACAACCATCATGAACTCCATGCGGTACCAGTGGAAACTTTTTGCATTCTTTGCATACATTTCCGTTTTAGTTGTTGGTTTTATTTTCCTCTTACAACACTTTTGTTTTAAGATAAAATGAAAATTCGTTTTACAGTTAGAGAACATCAATCCATTCTTGAGATTGACACATCCTGCACCGATGACATCTTTGTAGTTGACTTTGACAGAGGCGGACACTCCCTGATGACTGAAACTTCACCCATTCCATCTAGACTAGAATTCCTAGATTTAGTAGTCTTAGTCGTCCAAAGTTGTGTTCTTAGGCTTAGACCAGAAGACCATGAGTACACTGGACAACATTTCCAGAACTAAAGACATTTCTTAATCTTTCATATTTTGGTTTTATGCTTTTAAATAAAAATTTTATGTTTTCTTCTTTTTATATTTTATGTTAATACTTTTTGACTAAAACAGTATGCCCTCCTTTATGTTCTTTGTATATTTTCATGTTTTGAATTAAATTGAAGTTTCTTACCTGTACGCATAAGCTTTTAAACAGGGTCTGTAACCCACAAAAACAGCTCTTGCAACTTCCATTTGAAGTTTATGATGGTCCTGTGCCAAACCACAAGTGATGCACTGAACTTGATGTTTATCCCTTTCAAAGTCTATACTTATATATATATTTTATTCACTTTGTTTTCTTATTTTGTTGTTCCTTT
>NW_023620717.1:0-6310 GCF_014905685.2 Nematolebias whitei
TAAAGTAGAATAGCAAGTTAAACGTTAAACAAAAGCCGATTTCGGTGAACCAAAACTTATCTGAAATATAGACGTTAACGTCCTTGAGGGGGCGGGCTAAGTCGTAACCATAGCGACAGAAGCTGAACCAATCAGGAAGCTAGCCTTCTCAAACGGGGATAAAAGGCCGGAAATGACACACGCCCACCGAGCATTTTCCGGGAGGCGCACATGGCGACGGTTCGTTCTTAATGCTCCATTTATATGCATATATCTTATTAATGTAATTGTTTGTCTCTGAATATCTGTAACCCAGGTTGTGTCAAATAAATCTTTTATACGAAGGGCGACGCCTCAGCCGTTTTGAACACGACGTGGTATTCTAACTACAACAAATGGTGACACCCGACGTGCGGCGAGGATGCGGCCTAGACTGAATTGGATCGAGGTGGCTTGCGGTGCACACACAGAGAGAGGAACTGGGCCCATTACTTTCAGGTAAGCTGGTTAACTGTTTGGACCTGAAGGTCCGGAGTTTCTGGCTATTCGGCCGTAAACCAAATTGAAACTAAATTCAAATTCCTCTGTTGGTGTGCATGCGGCCATCTCCGGAAAATAAAGATGGTTTTATTTAAGCTAATTTCCGGTGATTCGTGTTAATTCTGACGAGGTGGGTTACGATATTCAGACAGTTTAAGCGCCGAACACTTTCTTTGACGTTTAGGTAGTGTTTAGTTAGTTTCACAAGTTTCACTTGTTGGCCGGAGGAAGGCAAGACGGCCTGCCGGGAGTTCACGTCGGACGTGAGCGACACGTTTTCCCTCTTTTCAGCGGTAGTGGCGCACAAAACAGTCCTCTGACGAGGGGGCCGGAGACCGGGTCGGGGACCCGCAGCTACGTCCGCGTCTGCGTTGTGGGTGTTGACTGTCCACTAAAGAGACGCCATTCATAATTTAGTTCGAGGGGGAACGTGAATAGTCGGGGACTTAGTTAGTTTTACCAAATTTCATGTGATCAGGGATCGCATTAGTTTTAGGACGTTGTAATAACTTTTGTTTGCGCCGTGTTTTGTATGTCGTGTGAAGGCTTGAAGGCCGAGGGAAGCGAAGGGAGACGTAACAATAGAGAGAAGGAAAAAGAGGGGGAGTGAGCTGTGTGTGGGGGCGAAGCGAACGGTTACTTTTCTCTTTTTTTTTCCGTGTGTGTGTGTGTGTGTGGTAAAGCACTCGTGTGGGGGGAAGGGAGCGTTTCTTTGTTCCAACCGCACGAGGAGGTGAAGGTTTATGCGTGTTTTGTTTTGTCTTCGTTTCTGCGTCAGAGGTGTCTTGTGTGATCGGTGCTGCCGTATCCTGACCGGAAGGGGGCGCTGTTGTATAAGGCAAGGACAGGTCTGGACCCTGGGTTGTTCCGTACCAGACTTGTGTTTGTTTTATTACGGCTGCGGCCAGGAGTGAATGAAAATAACATATTTGAATGCCTGAGTGTGTGAATGTGGTTCAGGTGTGGGACTCATAACTGTGGTACAGGTGAAGCCTGTGGAAGATCTACAGGATCATATCAGAGACAAAATGCACGATTTATGGGAAGTATCAAAACGAAAAATAGGCGATTACCTTAACACCAGGGGGCCACTGGCTAAAACAAGCAGAAATAAGCTTTATGTACCAAAATTAAGGGTGTTGAGCTTGGTTGTTCAGGAATTAGGCTTAAAAGTTGAATTGATGTAAAAAGATAGCTGAATATCTTTCAAACATTGGCTGATAGCCGTCTGAGGCCAGACATAATCAGAGATAAGGGCAGACACAAGGTTGAATCCCAAGGAAAGAGGGGACATCTTGTGTACGAGATGTAATTAAACAGGAGATGGAGTCAGAGTGAGTCAGCTGGAGAAGGTTGAATCATCTTGGAGTCAGATTAGATGGTAGAGGGTTGAGATGTCAAGGCGACCGTGGTGTTGGTGGTAGTTAACAAAGTAGTTTAACTTTCTTCTTGGAATTGACAATAAACTCAGGTTTTAAACTCAACTGAAAAACAACAGAATAAGAAAAAGTAATAGACAAAATCCTTGACACTTGTAAAATAAGGTGGAGAGAAGGATTTTATTCTGGTCAAAGAAAACCTTACCGGACTCAAATTGAAAAGGTCAAATACATTAGGAAACTAAACTCAAAGTGAAAAAATTAGATTAAATTAAACAGCCTTAACTAAACTCAAATTGTAAATACTTGGGTTAAATTAATCAATCTTAATTGTACTCAAATTGAACAACTTCAGTTTAAGTAATCAGTCCACATGAGTTTATCACATATTGGAAATGTTTAGCATTTAGGAGCTGTTTCCTTCTAAGAGCTGCAGGAACTAGGTTATTTATGGGACGACAACAATTCTAGTGGGTAAACGCCATGACTTTAACTTTATGATTTGAGACTTCACACAGGTCCTGGGAGTGCAAAAGGACAACAGAGAGGTGTACATGGTGCGTTTAAGAAGTTGTACTTTGTGAACAAAGGGCATGTACACGTTTTTGTGCAGTGATAATGGACTCTGTGATGTCTTGAGGAGTATACATGGTCTTAATTGATTTGTATTAAAAGTATCTTGTTTGTGATACAGTGAGAAAGCATAGTTAGGAGAGGAAATGATTTGCAGATTGGTTATATAACAATAAGTGATTACATATTAACATGCTGCCTAAATTTACAAGGTCTGGACTGATAATGTGGCCCTGGGAGTGGACTTCACTGTCAGGTGATGTGTCAGAACACATATTCTACAAGATGGAGGACATTGTTTGGAGGGGAATATTTTATGCAGTAGGCGTAAAGAATTGGCTTGTGCAGTGTTTAATGAAAGCTTTCACTCTTATGTAATTGAGCGGTTAAAACATCTATTGTACAATCCAGGACACCAGAATGACTCCTTTGGGGGTAAACGCTGTGGTTCCAGAGTAAAACTTGCTAACGAATGATTAATGTGGATAACAGATGAATGTTAGATCTGATTTTAATAATTGGATGGTTTATTTTTCTTTCTCTGCAGCCGGAGATGACAGAACTTTGGAGTGGAAAGATGAGTCTGACTAGGCCCACAAAACATAGAAGGTAGCATTTAACTGCATACAGCATCCATCTGAGTTTTGATCAGGACTCTCGAGTGCCTGGGGCCGGATCGGATACAAATGTGTTCAGGTGGGCGCTGATGTTGGGTCTGTGAAACTGACCAATGGGACGGTTCAAATAAGTTGTCAGTCGAACACAACTGACACAACAACAAAGAACTTTTCAGCCAAGTACCGTGACTTTTCAAAGATCTAACAGTCCAAGAGCGAACTGAACTAACTGTCCAGAGGGGGTCCTGGAGTTTGTCCACAGCGGGAACATCCAGTCAAGTCTTGCTGTATGCTGAGATATGAACTGCTGCACAAAGCTGAACTGGTCTCCAGACAGATGGAGACGAATCTGGGGACTGAAAGGCTGAAAGAAGAGCTGGTGATCACTCTGTCCAAGGTCACTAACATCAACTGCAGCCTGACGGATGTGTCAACCCCACATTTGGTCTGTGATGGTCATCTAAGCACTTTGGGGGTAGTGATCAATAACTGCAGCTGGCTTTGATAATAATCACTCACATAGACTCATTTTAAAACAGGTGACACAACATGACACAGGAGTACTGAGGTGGGAGTGCTAGATGATTCGCCCTGCTCCAACTGCTCTGAGATGAAAATTGATTTATTACCTCTAATGTTCCACACCCCTGAGCGAAATATTGATTTTTAACTTTCCGTTTATACAAGTCAGGAAGTCTCATTCAGGAGAAACCTGAGTTAGACTTCCCACTGATTTGGATGAAGTTCACTAATGTTTTCTAAAATAACACTGAATGATTGTCTTTGCTTTGAAGGAGCACATGTGGTGGGTCTGGTGTGGTACAAGAGATGAAATTTATTTAATGGTTAACTCTTTGCTAAATTATAGGAGAGCTTGTGTTGTATTTTGGCTATTTGTTTGCAAAACCTGGATTGAATAACAGTAGTGGAAAGATTAAAACTACACCATATTCTATAGTTCTGAAACTAATATTCATACTGAGTGTTAGTGGATTACAGAAGGTAATATTTCATATTTGAAACAGAGGACTGTTTCATAGGGGGTAGGTGAAGGCTGCTCTTAACAGGGAACAGTTCATACAATGATTAGATCATTACAAAATACACAAAAATAACTTCTTGGGGTTTTATAATTTAAAAAAAAAAGTAGTAAGTCTGAAGCGATTAAAGGATCATGTAGGATAATCACATTGACATTTGAGAAGTGGAATAAATCAGAAGCCTACAAAACGACATTGCACTTATATATTGTATATATCGGTTTAACAACAGTATATATATATTTTTTTTCTTTTTCCTTCTTTGTTGTAATGTGTACAGATTCCAGAAAGGGGGACGCCCCTAGCCTGAAGTGGATTTGAGCAAAAGTTAAAGGGAAATGGGGTGGTTTGATAATTTTAAACACAACTGACTTGACTGGACTGGACTGGACTTATAGTTTAATTGGGCTAATAATAAAAGGTTTCATGAGCAAAGGATTTTAACCTTTTTTTTTTCCTCGTTCTCTTTATCTTTTATTTTTCCTCTTTCTCTCTTTTTCTTCCTTGCTGGTTCTTCCCTTCTCTAACACAGACAGGTACCTGGATGGAAGATTAAATTCTTTTTTCTCTCAGTGTTGTATGTCAGTTGTTTAAACTTTTAAGTTTATATTGTATTTTGATTGATGCTGTTGGCGCAAGCGATTTAATTAAGTTACTTCCACAGGCTCCAGGAGGAGGGGGGCCGGCGTGGGGGATTGTTATTGTTGTTGTATTGTGTATGTTTAATTTTAATTATAGGTAGACCGGTTGACGGCAAAGGCTTGGAAGGGTGACAGATGGGACGAGAGCACACATGTATACCTGGAGAAGTCCAGTATGTAACACAATTCAGTTTCAAGTGTATAGATGCATGTAAGAATAGCATTTTATTTTAGTTTTACAAATTCTGTTTTAGGATAACATTACAGTGTAATAATACACCTATCAGTAGCAATAATAACCATCAGGGTGTCCAATAATTAAGAAACAGGTTTTATTCACTAAAGAAGTAACCACAGTCAGTTTTTCCAGGCCCACAATTGGGTCATGGATTCCACAGATAAAATAATCAAAAGGCCAGACAGGGTGTTTAACAATTCGCAAGCTTTGGTGTCCAGCTTTTCTCACCAGGAGGGAGAATCTCTGACTGAGGAGACAGACTCACATCGGACTGGGTCCGGCTGAAAAGAGGGACAGGACAAGAACCCACCAGGTGATGGGGGAACATCACACGCCATCGGTCTCCAGAAGGACAGTGACATCTGTTAAGACCCCACCAGTGCACCCTGTCAGAGGAGAGGAATCGATCGCTGGACCACATGGAGGATGATCTGAAGACAGCTCCCCACTACACCTGGAGGAGGTGACAGGACCTTCGTGGGAGCTCATTCTTTGCCCCTTTGTTCTGGTTGGAAAAGGCAGTAGCAAGCAGTAGCTCTGCCTGAAGTCGGTCAGTCAGGTGGATCGGGTAAGGACGGAAGATTACCAGCCCTGACCGTGAAGAACAGAAGACGCGCCAAACTGATTTTAGTTTTGTCCCAAGACACACACGTCATTTAGGATGTTTAATCAGACTGATAAGGTTCTGAGGACTTTACATGAAGATATCTCCGCGGGCCAAATCCCACCGAGCACCAAAGGACCCTTGTGGATGAACAAGGCCTCCCACCGCAAGCTCAAGAACTGAAGACCTGCTAGATAGAAATGTTTAAATTGAGGGTGTTGGCTTTTCCTGTTTAATATGAGTGTCTTGTCTTACCTTTCAGTCATTCTGAAAAACAACCAAAGAAGGGTCGTGGATTCAATTGGAAACTTAACTATTCATTTAACTTGACTATTAACTTAAATATTCAGTTAACTTAAATATTCAAATATTTTACTCCATTCAATTGGGCATTTAATCGTTCTAAAATACCACGAGGTATTTTAAAGGTGGTTTAAAATAGAGTTTCACTTATTTATCTTTCTCTAGGAGGGGTGTTGACGTTTTTTTTTTGTATTTTTATAAAGGTTTATGTGTGTGGTACTTTTCACAGGTGTTGGATCAGGGGTCTGGTCCAGGACCCCTGGGGAGTGCAGTAAGTTTGCGTCACGTCCATATTGATAAATCCATAAAGAGGGTGAACTCCCATGAATATGGGAGTTCAAAAGAGGGAATGTTGGATTTAATATTTAAATACATTTTTATAATTCCTATCAAGCA
>NW_023620718.1:0-6309 GCF_014905685.2 Nematolebias whitei
CCTGATCCTCCTCCACGACACGTCCTGGTGTTGCTGATGAGGCGTTGTCCATCTGCAACAAGGCACGTGATGCCCAAACAGCCTGCACTCCGATCTGACTTGGCACCTTGTCACCAGCTCCTCGGGGCGACCTTGATCGTCCAAACAACCAAGACCAGGAGAGCATCAAGCTGTGAAAGCAAGAAAACTGCTTTTCAACAAAAAGAGAGAAGAATTAGTTTTCTCTTTAATAACACTTATGAATTGGTACATTTACCCATTTTTCCTTCTCCTGCCTCTGGGATATGGCAGACCCAGACCAATTTTATAGCTTGAATTTGACCTGAAATCACTGTCACTGGCTCTAGAGTCCTCAGACCCAGGAGTTGCTAATTGGTTCTTTTTTTTCTTACAGGCAGCTCTGGAGTATCATTCAATTGAAACACAGCCTGCAACAAATTTACTTTTCAGTTTGTCAAATCATGTCTTTCATTTTCTCAGCATTTCTTTTTTTTTTTAACAGTTCATCCATTCTCTTAATCAGCCCAGCAGCTTTGTGGGTGATAAGGAAATATGATAAATCCATTCAACACGTTTTTCAGCTGACCAGTCTTTCACCTGTTTCCAGTAAAATGGGTCCCATTATCTGTATCTGAAGGGGACCCTCATAAAATTATTTCATCATACTAAGACTTTTTAAAGTAGATGTCTGATTTGCATATTTACAAAGATGAGTCACCAACACACCTGAATATGTATCTACAGCCGTACATACATATCTACACCCCTGTGACATGGCAAAGGGCCAATGAAATCCGTTTGCCAGATCTGATATGGTCCCTTTCCCCTATATGTCCCTGCATTTTACTATTGTGACTCTCTCTCTTCTGATGCTGCATGCTTCACATCGTTGTATTTGCAGTTTCATCATCTGTCTTGTTCTACAACTAATCAAACAATTCTTCATACATAACCACTTCATGCAAAAAGTGTCAATAATTAACTTTATTTATTAAAAAGAAATCCTTCTTCTAGTCTTGGCCCCACTCAAAATGTTTAACTCATCAGTTTTCAAAACTGAGATGTTAACTTTTTCCACAGAACACCTCTTGAAAAGAGCTGAACTTTCACTTTAAATGTGAAACATCTGCAAAACAAGATGGTGAAATTCTTTTTATCTCAGATATTTTTGGATACTTCTAGAGTTGTTTTTAGATGCTGTCAAAACTATAGCTGCAGGTAAACCATTTATAAACAACATATGTTGCACTTCCTTCCAAACAACATACAATGCACTTTTCTTCAAAGCAAACAGCTTAATTTAACACATTCAAACAACATATTTATTTCTAGACATTTCAAATCCACCCTTTTCCCCTTAAACCATCTTGACTTTAGGCATTTTAAAATCAATATCACCTTCAAGTTTTGGGGCTTTTTAATTTAACGTCAAGATCTGGGCTCTCTAATTCTGGACCTTTGATGTTCAATGTTTGACAATATCTGCTTTTCAGAGTGTTGATGTCAACTTTTGGACCCTACTTTTTGCCCCTTTTAATCCAAATAATGGCTTCCAGCCCTCAGCTCTTCAGCTGACACATCATTCATCTCAGCTGCATGCACTCCTGCCTGCATTAATGCCCTCCAGAAAGCAGAACGAGTAAGTTCCTGCATGTTTTTCTGGCCGTCCCTTCTCGGCCCACGACCCATGGGTTGGCTAAATGATTTTTTTCACAGTTTTTCAGCTCTGTGTTCCTCTCTGTGAACGCACAGCGAGCGCATTCCTCAGCACATCTCTGCTCGCACTCCCCTAAGGTCACCCGATGACCCTGTAAATCAAACCAATCCGATGTTATCTGTCGGGCTGTTTCTACACAAACTTCAAACAACGGTCTCGAGTCTTGCAAAGCTCTGACTCGATGCGCTGAATTCATTACCTGACCTCCACCTTTATCTAACAGCCTCGACACTCGAGCATCTGTGGGTTGTGATATTTTAGACAAGTAAACAACTTCTTTGTCTCTTGAGATGTAACCGTCCAAACTCGACGGATTCCATCCGTCAGCCAACCTTGCAACATAAGCTCCGACTCGCTCCGGCGAAACATCACGCTCTTTCTTCCTCCTTTTAAGCCTGCATATCTGACCGACCGCGCCCTCAGCTACATTAATCAAGCGGTCTAGCTTGCACTCTGTCTGCGCATCAGATAACAACTGTTTTCGTTGTAAAAACTGTTTCTCTTTCTCCTGAACTTCCTCAACACGTTTCTCTTTCTTTCTTTTAAATTTTCCTCGCAACCGGGACACCTGCTCCACCGCCCCGTCAGCTACACTGCTCATTCTCACAAACTGAGCACCGAGCCGTCCATTCAACAAGCAGGCGGTCCTCACATTCTTGTTTACTCCATTGAGCCTGTAATTGCATTTTCTGATTTTATGCTGAAGTCCTGTCATTGGTGCCATCTTTTTTGACCTCTATTGCCTGCAAAAGTGGTCAAAACATCACTCGGACTATCTGCTTTCAGAAAAATTGTTCTAACAACTAAGATGAGCTTCTTCACACCTCTTCAAAAACAACAAAAACAACTGGGATGGGACTTCTTCCCATCCCGGTACAACTTTTTCTCTGTTCAGCTCACGCCTCCTCAGGCGTCTGAATAAACTTTTTTTCTCTGTTTTAAAACTCTCACACAAAGGCTCGGGCGTCCCCTCCACCTCTTAAACACAAAGCCAGGGTTGGATAACTCTTCCAACCCGGCACAACTATGCAACTCGCATCAACATTTCTCTCAACACCATTTTTTTTCCCTTCGTTTGAATATGGTGCAGCCGTTCAGAATTATTTATTTAAATTCTTAACATCCCATCCTCGTCGCCAAAAATGTATTATGAAATTCTTTATCAAAAGGGCTCGTGAACGGTCGGCACATATATTCAGACCAGAAGGAAAAATAAAAGACAGAGGCTGTTACTTCTAGGAGTAATAAGTGTCCTTTATTAACCTGCCACAGAAAACAGCCAAGCAAAAAACATGTACACTCGTACACTCTTAACACACAGATTGATATGAAATAACTTCTCACCGTGACACTGGCTGGGAAGTCGTTTTCGACCCAGGTAAAGAAGAATCACATCAAAATGGCGCATGGCACCAGCGCGTGCTGATCCATCACAGGACTTCCAAAGATTAAGTTGCCTGTCACACTTCCTCTTATACCTTCTTCCCTGACCGGATCGCGTGAGAGCAGTGGAAAACAACTTTGATGGTTACCAGAACAACGGATGAGGAGCTGGTGATTTATTACAAATAAGGAGCACGGTGACCTCAAGGCGGGCCAAGACCCTGAAGTTATAAATACTCCTTAAACTTCCTAAGAGGAAATACGCACTCCTCATCCCTCTGCAAACCATCAAAGAACGTCCCAAATATTAACAAAGGCAACATAAATCATTCTCCCCCTTTGTCTTTGTGACATGTTAAACAAAGTACAATCCCTAATATGTGAATAACACGTTGTATAAGTGTGTTTAAATAAGTGTAATATAGGTATAGATTGACATAAAAGCATTAAAATAATCATTTCTATATCAAAAGCGTACCTGAATGACCTTGAATTCAGACTGAGTGGTTATCCTAATGCTACGGTTGAGGATAAAATCAGTCTGATAAGGCTCACTTTGGACAGAGAGGTGTTCACCTTCATCGAGCATCAACCTGATGCAACGAGAAAGGATTACAACCTTCTGTGTGAAGCTTTGATCAGGGAGTACGACCCCTGCACGGGACCTGCTGGTTTCCCAGCTGCTGACAAGGTCACGCAAGGGAAGCATGAACATCCAAAGGTTTATTACAAAAGAATCTTCCAAGCTTATTTTGGTTACAGAAATGAAACCGGAATGGAGGAAGAAAAAGGTTTTAAATTTGTTTTCAGCAAAAATCTCCACACTGACATACGCATGTCAGTACAAATTATGGCAAATTTCAGAGAAAAATCCATCAATGAGATTAAACAGTGTGCTGTGAATGTGTTTGAGGCATGTTCTCATGCTAAGACGCCCATAGAGGTGTTTCCTGGTATAAAGGTTAAACCCCACTCCCTAGAAATGGAAGGACGGCGGGCATTGACCCCTCCTCCTAAGAAAGGCGAGAAAAAGCAGTCTTTTCAAACTAACAAACCGCGTCATGAAGGTGCACGCTGGGACAAAAAAGCTCCTCTTTCAGAGGATGAACGTGATTATCGTAAATGGGGTGTGCGTAGGACGCAAAGATATGGGAACCAAGAGGACCCATATTATCAGGGGAAGTCCGAAAAGGAACCCCCAAAAGACGTACCTAACCGTCCCCCACCTCGGATGAAACGAACCGAGGCGATAAAACCACAAAGGTTCCAGAAACAAGGCCCTACACCTCTGAGCTCGGAAGAGACAGAGAAACTACGCAGGTTTTTAGAAACTTTGAAATACGCTGAAATGGGAAACCAACCTGGAGCACTATGCAGTGATGTAATCACTATTACATCTGAGGGCGCGAATGACAACATCACAGATGTCGGTGAAACACACCAAGACGTTGTTGTGGCCTCCAACAACCCCTCATCGGAAGAAGGGGGGGTAAACACACACACAAACGATGACGAGTCATCGCAAGCTGAACACTCAGAAACAGCTACTGCTGTTCTGACGGTTCAGACAAACCAAGATTACACAGACAAGGCTGAACGTGAGAAGAAGCGTCAGAAAAAACCCAAAAGGTTTCTGTGTAACTTTATCAGAAGGGGGGTCGCCAAAAAGGCGTACCTGTCAGTGACACTCGAAGGTGTCCTCACACACGAAGCACTCCTGGACGGTGGGGCAGACATAACAATTATGTCAGCTAAACTGTTCGAGGAGCTGAAGACAGCCGCTGCCGGTGTTAACAGGATAATACCTCTCACTGAATGTGCTATAGAAATGCAGGGTCTCTCAGAGAAGAGGACAACCCTGACAGCTATAGCAATGGTTCACATGCAGGTTGGCAGAATGACACTATACCACCCGGTACACATGTCTCGTGTTGACTCATTCCCATTTTTGGTTGGCCAGGGTTTTATAAATCGCTTCGACGCGATTATAGATTATGGTGATCAAACGATGTGGGCAAAGGTGAGCAAACCACTGCCAATAGATATGCCTCCGGAGTGTAACACAAACTGCCTAACAGCAGGTACCGCGGAAGGCGCAAAGGACTCCTCAGCCGAGGACACGAGCCCGGTGAGTACTCCTCTGACATCATGTGAAACCAAAGAGACCCACCCGGTGGTCCAAACTCTGACCCAACAAGACAGCCTCCTCTGTGAGCTGAAACAGTCAGAGTCCGCCAAACACTACCTACCACTGGTAGTTAAAGGTGTAGAGATCCAAGGGTCCCACACCAACGATGCTGTTCTGTCTCTGTGGACAGATAAATCAGCAATTAACCGAGCTTTCTATGAAACCTTGGTTCACAAACACGTGGGTCTAGAACTAATTAAAAAAGCTTTCCGCTTTCCATTAGTTCCCAATAGTTCACAGGTAATGACCGCGGAAGGAGTCATTAACCTAAAACTGAACTGGAACCAACGAGAACTGGTTCACCTGTTTCTCGTGATCCAAAACTTACCACATGCAACCTACATAGGCTCTGACATTTTGGTAAGGTTGGGTGTCCACGTGGACACCATCAACAAGGTGCTGTGGTCCCTAAAACCAGCCACAAAGGATCCTCCTGTGCTAGACACAGCAAACCTTAAGGCTGGGCAGACCATTCCAGAGGCCTGCCAGGTTGCTAGCAACCAAACCACCACAGTACCACCTCAGGTGATTAACCTAAAGGTGCGAATCCACATCATAGCTGGACAAGCTATTAGCCATAAACAGGCATATTTTCAACCTTCTCCTGCATTTTTCAACTTGGGACTGTCCGTGGAAGCCACGAACCAAGTGAGTCTTGACTCCAGGACCACATCTATTGCTGTGTGTAACACAGGCACGGATGAGGTGATGATCCCAAGAAACACTATGCTAGGATGGTTGATTTCCAGATTTTCATGATTTTGAACTAGGCATTCCATTTCTGGGAGGACTCCCAGATAACCTGGTACCGAGTCAGGAAGCTGGGCCAGTATGGTTCACAAAACCAACACAGGCCATAGCTCTTTTCTCAACCGATGACGTCGACCAAGGGCCTCAAACCTATGGTGTCTTACCCATAGACAGGTCTGACGACTCAGAAAGGGATTCGTTGGAGCTCCCCAAGGAGCAAGAACCCTTATCAGTCTCATCACAGATTGAACAGGTGGTCGCCCAAGCCGAC
>NW_023620719.1:0-6309 GCF_014905685.2 Nematolebias whitei
CTTGGTCCCACATATCGGTGGACTTTATCACTGGACTTCCCCCGTCTGAAGGTAACACGGTTATCTTGACAGTCATTGACCGATTTTCCAAATCGGCTCATTTCATTCCCCTAGTCAAATTACCTTCTGCTCTCGAGACCGCACAATTGTTAGTCCAGCATGTCTTTCGAATCCACGGTATTCCCTCTGACATTGTTTCTGACCGTGGACCACAGTTTATTTCCCAGGTCTGGCATTCGTTTTGTAAAACCCTAGGGGCATCTGCCAGTTTGACTTCGGGTTACCACCCGCAGTCTAACGGCCAGGCTGAGAGGTGTAACCAGGAACTGGAGAACACCCTTCGTTGTGTCGTGGAGAGGAATCCCTCAGCCTGGTCTCAACATCTGGTGTGGGTGGAATATGCCCACAACGCACACAGATCCACAGCCACAGGTATGTCCCCGTTTGAAGCCTCTCTGGGATATCTTTCCCCTTTATTTCCCAGTCTTGAGACGGACATCACGGTGCCGTCTGTCCAGCACCACTTCCGGCGATGTCGACGCGTTTGGCTACAAACGAGGGCAGCACTTCTACGCACCGCAGCACAGAACAAGAGGTACGCCGACCGACACCGTTCCTCTGCCCCGTCGTATCAGGTGGGCCAAAAGGTTTGGCTCTCAACAAGGGACATTCAACTGAAGAACATTCCCAGAAAGATGGCCCCACGATTCATTGGTCCTTTCATCATCACAAGAATCATCAACCCCACAGCAGTCCGCCTTCAACTCCCCAGCTCTATGAGGATCCACCCTACGTTCCACGTCTCGCAGGTAAAACCGGTCTCCGAGAGTCCTCTGTGCCCACCTACCGACCTCCCTCCACCCACCCGACTGATCGACAACCATCCCGCCTTCACGGTTCGCACTATTTTGGACGTCAGACGTCGAGGTCGGGGTTTCCAGTATCTCGTGGACTGGGAAGGATACGGTCCAGAGGAAAGATCCTGGATTCCCCGCGCATTCATTTTGGACCCAAGTTTGATCACCACGTTCTTCAGAGCTCACCCCGAAAAGCGCCTCAGGTCGCCTGGAGGCGATTCTTGAGGGGGGTGTAATGTGAGAGTAGCTCTGCTGCAGCTTCCAAGATGGCCGCTAACGACCTACACCTGGCGGTCATCTCCCTGATGAGCATCGACTCCTATTTAAGGCTGCAGTCAAGACTACTCGATGCTGGAGCATTGATTCCCTCCCGGTACTAGTGCTCTCAGCCTTTTATGTTCCCTAGTGTTCATGATACTGACCTTTGTGTTTTTCTATGCCAGCAGTTCCTCGTTTTGGACGAACCCTTCTTGCCTTGTTCATTCGACATTCTGTCGGATCTCACGGAAACCCTGCCTTGTGGATCTTGGATCATAAAGGAACCTGTGGCTGGAACTCATGCATCCTGGGACTCCCGAACTCACTCCAGTACCAGCAAAGCTGTAAGACAGAAAACAACAAAATCAAAATTGTTTCTCTCGTCAGTTTACCCTCTCTCGACCTGAACGAACTATTTCCCTCTTCCAGGAGTTCCAGTTCCAGGCCCCCCTGTATATATTGTAGATATCTTATTCTCACTGTAAATAAATATAATTTTTTGTATCTCAGTCTTGTGTCGTTCTGGGTTCTCGTTACAACTGGGTTGACCACACTTACAACAGTAATGCTCCAGCCAGACCAAACCCAGAACGAGGCTCGGAACGACCAAGCCATGTCCTCGTCACAAACAGAGCGAGTTAACCAGATTGAGGAAGTCCTCTTTAAAATGGTCCAGCAACAACAACAAACCCAAACAAATCTACAGGAGCTGGGAGGTATGGTTTATGCAATTCAACAGACTCTCTCTCCTTCTCCTCCTACAGTTGCAGCAGAAACCCCTGAGAACAGTCATACGTGCACCTGCTCGGCGAGACATACATCAGAATCACAGTTACTGGTAAAACCGTCCGAACTTTTTTCCGGTGACCCAGAGCAATGTGACGGTTTTCTTCTCCAGTGTGAGCTCGCGTTCAGCGGATCTCCCAAACTCTACTCCTCGGAAAATGCTAAAATCACCTACTTTACAAGCCAGTTAAAGGGTAACGCACTCCGGTGGGCAACTTCTTTTCTTCGCCAGCATGATTTAAAAACCATTTCTTTTAGGAGTTTACTCACCGAGTTTCGCAGAATTTTCGACAGACCACTATCGGGTCCTAATGCAGAAAAGCGTCTCCTGGGCTTACGTCAGGGCCGGCGACCGGTGGCCGAACACGCCCTCGAGTTCCGCATCCTCGCTGCACAGACCGGATGGAACGAAAGAGCGCTACAGGGAACTTTTCTCAATTCTTTATCAGATCCGTTAAAGGACCAGATCGCCACTAGAGACGAGCCGTCCAACTTTGACGCTCTCATTAATCTGGCCATTTCCATTGATGAGCGTTTCCGCGAGCGACAGCGGGAACGGGACTACAACTCCCAACGTACCGCCACTTCCAGTTCAGGTCCGTCACTCAATATTGTCCGTAGTAGAGAGTCGTTTTCGTTTCCTAAACCCCAGAATCTCGTTTTGCCTACTTCACTCTCGTTATCAGAATCAGAGCCCATGCAGGTGGGACGCACCCATCTTACTCCTGATGTTAGAAAGAAACGCCGCGAACAAGGATTATGTTATTATTGTGGTCAAAGTAGGCATCTTGTTGCTGCCTGTCCTTTTCGGGGAAACGAGAACACCCACCAATAAAGAGGGAGATATTGGTGGGGACTTCTTCGCTCTCCCCATTAAGTAGACTGACCATAGCTACGGTCATCCAATATAATCACAACCGTTTCACCGTCTCCGCACTCATAGATTCCGGCGCTGAACAGAATTTAATTAGTCAAAGCCTGGTCTCCGAATTTTCCCTACCCACAGTAAAGATACCCACCGTTTCCATCACTGGTGTCACGGGCGACACATTATCCCAGGTCCAACACCGCACAAATGATTTACACCTAATTACCTCCGGCAATCACCTCGAACAAGTCAGTTTCTTTGTCTTCGATTCACCTCATGACCAAGTAATTTTAGGATACCCCTGGTTAAAACTTCACAACCCACACATTAATTGGGAATTTGGTAGAATAGAGAAATGGAGCGGACAATGTCTGAAACACTGTCTCCGCTCCGGAATCTCTAATGCTACTCAACACAATACCACTTTAGAACAAATTGACTTAACCTCCATTCCGCATGAGTATCATGATCTCTCTCCTGTTTTTAGTAAACAGACAGCCTTGTCCTTGCCGCCCCATCGACCATACGACTGTGCCATTGATCTTTTTCCCGGTGCTCCCTTACCAGCTAGTCGTTTGTTCAACCTCTCCGGACCCGAGAGGGACTCCATGAAAGAGTACATTGAGGAGTCACTTGATTCCGGTATTATTCGCCCATCCACCTCCCCGGTGGGGGCCGGGTTCTTTTTCGTGGCTAAGAAAGATAAGACCCTTCGTCCTTGTATCGATTACCGGGGTCTCAATAACATTACTGTAAAAAACAAATATCCTCTCCCGCTCATCGACTCCATACACGAACAGTTACAATCGGCCACCATTTTCACAAAACTAGACTTGCGCAACGCTTATCATTTGGTTCGCATTAAGGAGGGCGACGAATGGAAGACGGCTTTCCGGACCCCTTTGGGTCATTTCGAATATCTAGTAATGCCTTTTGGTCTTACTAACGCTCCCGCAGTCTTTCAGGCATTAGTCAACGATGTGCTCAGAGATTTCTTAGGGGAATTCGTTTTTGTATACCTTGATGATATTCTTATTTACTCGCATGACAAGGAGGAACACATCAAGAGGGTCAGAACAGTTCTCCAGCGGCTATATGAAAATCAATTATTTGTCAAAGGCGAGAAATGTGAATTCCATACCTCATCTGTCTCTTTCCTGGGGTTTATATTCGGGGAGGGACATTATCGTACCGACCCTGAGAAAATCAAAGCAGTTGTAGAATGGCCCGTTCCTGAGACCCGTAAACAGCTTCAACGTTTTCTTGGTTTTGCAAATTTCTATAGACGCTTCATCAGAAACTACAGTTGTATTGCCGCACCACTCTCCCAACTTACCTCCGTTAATAGAACATTCAAATGGACTACAGAAGCTGACACCGCCTTCAACAGACTGAAACAACTTTTTTCAACCTCACCCATCCTCTGCCATCCTGACCCCAAACGCCAGTTCATCCTGGAGGTGGACGCCTCCGATACTGGGGTAGGTGCCGTCCTTTCCCAGAGATCCCCCAGAGACAATAAAGTGCACCCCTGTGCTTTTTTTTCTCGGCGTTTGTCTCAAGCTGAGCGTAACTACGATGTAGGGAATCGTGAGTTATTAGCAGTCAAGCTGGCCTTAGAAGAGTGGCGTCATTGGTTGGAGGGTACGGAGACACCCTTCCTCATATGGACCGACCACAAAAATTTGACCTATCTCAGGGACGCCAAAAGATTAAACCCCAGACAGGCACGGTGGTCTTTATTCTTCAATCGGTTCCACTATATATTGACTTACAGGCCTGGTTCTAAGAATGTAAAACCGGATGCCCTGTCCCGACAATTCTCTCCTCCAGATGGTCCTGAACACGAGGAACATATCGTTCCATCAACCTACATCGTGGGGGCTCTCACATGGCCCATTGAACAAGAGGTCCGCGATGCCCACAAGGAGGAGCCCGATCCCGGCCTGGGACCCCCCGGAACCCTGTTCGTCCCCTCTATCATCAGGGCTAAGGTACTGGAGTGGGTTCACACAAACAAACTATCTTGTCACCCAGGAGTTACTCGCATGTTGTCCCTAACGAAGTCCCACTTCTGGTGGCCGACGTTGACCCAGGACGTTAAGGACTTTGTTGCTGCCTGTGCCACTTGCGCCCACAATAAAACAGGTCATCAACCCCCGGCCGGACTTCTACAACCACTACCCTCACCCAGCCGCTCTTGGTCCCACATATCGGTGGACTTTATCACTGGACTTCCCCCGTCTGAAGGTAACACGGTTATCTTGACAGTCATTGACCGATTTTCCAAATCGGCTCATTTCATTCCCCTAGTCAAATTACCTTCTGCTCTCGAGACCGCACAATTGTTAGTCCAGCATGTCTTTCGAATCCACGGTATTCCCTCTGACATTGTTTCTGACCGTGGACCACAGTTTATTTCCCAGGTCTGGCATTCGTTTTGTAAAACCCTAGGGGCATCTGCCAGTTTGACTTCGGGTTACCACCCGCAGTCTAACGGCCAGGCTGAGAGGTGTAACCAGGAACTGGAGAACACCCTTCGTTGTGTCGTGGAGAGGAATCCCTCAGCCTGGTCTCAACATCTGGTGTGGGTGGAATATGCCCACAACGCACACAGATCCACAGCCACAGGTATGTCCCCGTTTGAAGCCTCTCTGGGATATCTTTCCCCTTTATTTCCCAGTCTTGAGACGGACATCACGGTGCCGTCTGTCCAGCACCACTTCCGGCGATGTCGACGCGTTTGGCTACAAACGAGGGCAGCACTTCTACGCACCGCAGCACAGAACAAGAGGTACGCCGACCGACACCGTTCCTCTGCCCCGTCGTATCAGGTGGGCCAAAAGGTTTGGCTCTCAACAAGGGACATTCAACTGAAGAACATTCCCAGAAAGATGGCCCCACGATTCATTGGTCCTTTCATCATCACAAGAATCATCAACCCCACAGCAGTCCGCCTTCAACTCCCCAGCTCTATGAGGATCCACCCTACGTTCCACGTCTCGCAGGTAAAACCGGTCTCCGAGAGTCCTCTGTGCCCACCTACCGACCTCCCTCCACCCACCCGACTGATCGACAACCATCCCGCCTTCACGGTTCGCACTATTTTGGACGTCAGACGTCGAGGTCGGGGTTTCCAGTATCTCGTGGACTGGGAAGGATACGGTCCAGAGGAAAGATCCTGGATTCCCCGCGCATTCATTTTGGACCCAAGTTTGATCACCACGTTCTTCAGAGCTCACCCCGAAAAGCGCCTCAGGTCGCCTGGAGGCGATTCTTGAGGGGGGTGTAATGTGAGAGTAGCTCTGCTGCAGCTTCCAAGATGGCCGCTAACGACCTACACCTGGCGGTCATCTCCCTGATGAGCATCGACTCCTATTTAAGGCTGCAGTCAAGACTACTCGATGCTGGAGCATTGATTCCCTCCCGGTACTAGTGCTCTCAGCCTTTTATGTTCCCTAGTGTTCATGATACTGACCTTTGTGTTTTTCTATGCCAGCAGTTCCTCGTTTTGGACGAACCCTTCTTGCCTTGTTCATT
>NW_023620720.1:0-6307 GCF_014905685.2 Nematolebias whitei
CAGGCGAAGCCAGTTCCAAAGGCTGTCCGGGACACTTTAATCAGAACTGCTCCTCCACATTTTCGCTCTGCAATGCTTGCTGTGATGATTGGGAGCCCTGACAGCTCGTGTTTGGAGATAAGGTCTCGCATTCTTGAGCTAGGAACTTTGGGAGAGTGGGACAAAAGAGAGCAGCGTGATCGAGAGCCTAGATCAGATTATCAACACACGGCTCGCGGGCCAAAATGGGGCCCTCAGAATTATAGAGGTTCAGGTCAGGGTCCGTCACGTACTGCTTATTGGAATGCACTGGTGGGAGCAGGCGTTCCTAAAGAACAGATTGATGGGCTGCCAACTGGTGCATTAAGGAGTGAATGTCAGAAACGAGGATTAAAAGTGCACTGTGCTGGAGTGGATATGCACCGATTGACTAACATGCTGAGAAATGTGATTGTGTCTGCCTCTGCTCCTCCGCTGCCTCCCCCTCAGCCAGCAGCTGAGCTGAGACACATGAAGGAGGAGGATAAGGATGACTCATCAGAGGAGGAAGGAATGCAGATTCGAGCTGTGAGACAGAAAAAGAAAACACCTAAAATATCACAACCCACAGATGCTCGAGTATCGAGGCTGTTGGATAAAGGTGGAGGTCAGGTAATGAATTCAGCGCATCGAGTCAGAGCTTTGCAAGACTCGAGACCGTTGTTTGAAGTTTGTGTAGAAACAGCCCGACAGATAGCATCGGATTGGTCTGATTTACAGGGTCATTGGGTGACCCTAGGGGAGTGCGAGCAGAGATGTGCTAAGGAATGCGCTCGCTGTGCGTTACGTTGTAGATTCAGAGTGTTGGAACTGGGTGCACTTGGAGATTGGAGCACAGAGAGGAACACAGAGCTGAAAACTGTGAAAAAATCATTTGGCCAACCCATGGGTCGTGGGCCGAGAAAGGACAGCCGGAAAAACATGCAGGAACCTACCCGTTCTGCTTTCTGGAGGGCATTAATGTAGGCAGGAGTGCATGCAGCTGAGATGAATGATGTGTCAGCAGAAGAGCTGAGGGCTGGAAGCCATTGTTTGGATTAAAGGGGCAAAAGTAGGGTCCAAAAGTTGACATCAACCCTCTGAAAAGCAAATATTGTCAAACATTGAACATCAAAGGTCCAGAATTAGAGAGCCCAGATTTTGACGTTAAATTAAAAAGCCCCAAAACTTGAAGGTGATATTGATTTTAAAATGCCAAAGGTCAAAGGAGAAATTAAGACATCTGATGTTGCCATTAAAGGCCCAAGTATTGACATTTTGGGCCACTAAGGATGTATTAAAATGCCTAAAGTCAAGATGGTTTAAGGGGAAAAGGGTGGATTTGAAATGTCTAGAAATAAATATGTTGTTTGGATGTGTTAAGTTAAACTGGTTGCTTTGAAGAAAGTGCATTGTATGTTGTTTGGAAGGAAGTGCAACATATGTTGTTTATAGATGGTTTACCTGCAGCTATAGTTTTGACAGCATCTAAAAACAACTCTAGAAGTATCCAAAAATATCTGAGATAAAAAGAATTTCACCATCTTGTTTTGCAGATGTTTCACATTTAAAGTGAAAGTTCAGCTCTTTTCAAGAGGGGTTCTGTGGAAAAAGTTAACATCTCAGTTTGAAAAAACTGATGAGATTTCTTTTTAATAAATAAAAGTTAATTATTGACACTTTTTGCATGAAGTGGTTATGTATGAAGAATTGTTTGATTAGTTGTAGAACAAGACAGATGATGAAACTGCAAATACAACGATGTGAAGCATGCAGCATTAGAAGAGAGAGGGTCACAATTAGTAAATGCAGAGACAAATAGGGGAAAAGGGGCCATATCAGATCTGGCAAACGGATTTCATTGGCCCTTTGCCATGTCACAGGGGTGTAGATATGTATGTACGGCTGTAGATACATATTCAGGTGTGTTGGTGACTCATCTTTGTAAATATGCAAATCAGACATCTACTTTAAAATGTCTTAGTATGATGAAATAATTTTATGAGGGTCCCCTTCAGATACAAACAGATAATGGGACCCATTTTACTGGAAAACAGGTGAAAGACTGGTCATCTGAAAAACATGTTGAATGGATTTATCATATTTCCTTATCACCCACAAAGCTGCTGGGCTGATTAAGAGAATGAATGAACTGTTTAAAAAAAAAAAGAACCAATTAGAAAATTGATGACAGAGCAGAGCTGCCTGTCAGAGCAACTCCTGGATCTGAGGACTATAGAGCCAGTGACAGTGATTTCAGGTCAAATTCAAGTTATAAAATTGGTCTGGGTCTGCAATATCCCAAAGGCAGGAGAAGGAAAAATGGGTAAATGTACCAATTCATAAGTGTTATTAAAGAGAAAACTAATTCTTCTCTCTTCTTGTTGAAAGCAGTCTTCTTGTCCCCACAGCTTGATGCTCTCCTGGTCTTGGTTGTTTGGACGATCAAGGTCGCCCAGAGGACAACATGAGAAGCTGGTGACAAGGTGCCAGTCAGACGGGAGTGCAGGCTGTTTGGGCATCACGTGCCTTGTTGCAGATGGACAACGCCTCATCAGCAACACCAGGACGTGTCTTGGAGGAGGATCAGGTGTTCACTTTGGTTGAAAAAAAAAAAAATGCAAGCAAGATCTGAGTGCAAAGTGACTTTTGGCATGCTACCACAGGAAAACCATCCCAGCGGTACCTAAAGGATGTCAGATTAGAATTGTGTGGAAACCCCACTGTGTAACATGTATAAGAACTGTACATGCTAAACCAGATGAAAGAAAAAAAAAAGGGGAGAACGAAGTTTGATTTTTACTGCCAATTAAGGAGAAGGAGGAGACGTGCTTCGTTGGCAGTTACCCAAGAAAGGTTCTGGATACCATCAGTTGTCATGACTCAAGAAGAAACGGTCAAAATACTGATAAAAGAAATAAACTTGCAGCCAAAGATGTGGGGGAGCACAGAAGAAGTGCTCTCCAACATAATTGAAGCTTTGAACTTGTTTTCCTGTGTACCTTGCAATCTTTCCGTGCACAGTTGCAGGAGGAGTGCTGCCAGAGGGTGGTTACTACATCGAATCATCATAAGTGGAGGAGAGTATGGAACATTTAAAACCTGAATTGACAAAATGTAACGAGGCAACCACAGTTATACAAATATCACATTTTGCCTTTAATAACTGTACAAGGACACTGGTTTAAAAAAAAAATAAAAGTACAGGGTGAGTGGTTTGAGCCACAGACAACTCTCACATATAACATGCAACTATGTGAGACAGCTGATAAAAGAGTGATATGTATGTTGAGACAAGGTATTGTGTGATTGGACTCATGAACTAGGCTAGAGAACTAGTTTGATAGTAGTGATATGTATGTTGAAATTAGGTCATGTTAACCCATGTTTAACCAGAGACAAGGTATTGTGTGATTAGACTCATGAACTAGGTTAGAGCAACAATAAAAAGTACCTAAGGTGCCTTTCTCTGGATGTGTGTGTGGTGTACATCTGTGAACTCGGAACAACCAGACTTATCGTTTGACTAATTATAGTTCTGAATCTCGCCTTACTACCGTACAATGGCAAGTTTGCACGTACCATGGCGAGTCTCTCTGGATCATTTAAAATGCGCATTTGAATGAGTCCATAGAGTTGACTGAAATGATCAAGTCTCATAAGTCTAAACGTGTCTGATCTAACAGTGTCCACCTGCATGGCTCAAAGAAAGGTATTTACATGTGGCTAAAACTAATAGTGTAGGCGTCGGCTCACCATTGGTGGGATATATTCGCAGGAATATTATCTACGGCGCAAAATATATGCAGTACCCCTTTTGTTTGTTTAGTGAAAAGAAGAATAACTAGTTTGATCTATATATCTCTGTATTAACTTTGTGTATTTTGGGAACTTGTTTTTATATTAGGAGGGTTTAAAAAAGAATTAATCAGGAAATTTATAATACAGCTGGTACATGGTTTGGTAGGGAAAAAACTATAATCTGAACACCTACCAGGTGTTTTGATTTACAATGATCGTGTCAGTGGGAATGTAATAAATCAAAACGTTCCAGGGGTTTGAAACAATCTGGATTTTCTTAACTGTGTGAGTGAGTTTATTTAGGATAAAGTCCCAGAACAATCTGGATTTCCTTAACTGTGTGAGTGAGTTTATTTAGGATAAAGTCCCAGCACAATTTCAATTTCAGGAGAACTCGACCATTCAGAGGTCAGAGATCGTTTAGAGTTCAACTTAAAGGGATGGCATTTTCAAAACTAAAAAGTTGTATTGTGGAATTATGTTTTACATGCCAAAAGGCAAAAGGGTGGAATGATATAAAAATATGTTTTATATCAATATATTAAGTTGCCTTTATGCCTATTCAAACATATACATTTTGTGTGTGTTACTTTTCAGAATTAAATGTCTTGTAGTGGACTAGGCCCATGTCAAAACTGACCAGATGGACAGAGACTGTTATTTCATTGATCTGCATCCAGAAATACAGTTTGAGCCATCTGGAGACTTTCTTTCTTGAAGTAATCAAGTAGAAAAGACAATTCTCTATGATCATTACTATTTTACAAATGTTTGATAATCAAATTGTGTTAGTTCACTCAATGTTTACAGGTTGAAGAGAACTACTCATTTTTATTTTACATAAACAGTAAGTAATGATTTTTATTCCTCATTCAAAGAAGAAATCAGGTTATATGCATTTCTTGATTTTTCTGTCTTCAATGAGCAAATTTGTAAGTATGTTAAAGTTCAGGCTTCGGTCAACTAAAATGTTTACTGAGAAGAAATGTCATGTTTAATCTTTACAGCAGATAATCAGAGTAGAGGCTCCACGAAGTCTCGTTTTCTCCAATAATCTTTCTGTCTGTTTTAAGTAATCTCATTCTCTGCCCTTGACTTTGATAACACCTTACATCACAAACCACACCTCTGATCTGGTCCATCCACCAATCAGAAAGCTCTAAAATGACCCGGAAGTCAACTCATTTAAATGTGGCAACTTCCCGGTTCTCGCCAGAGTTAAAGAGTTAAAGAGTTAAAGAGTTACAAAGAGTGACAGTTCTCCTGGAGAAGAGAGATGAAAAACTCTCTGATGCAGCTCATGGAGAAGAGTTCCAGAGTTTAACTCTCTGAAGAGAGTTCTGAAGGAGTTCAGAATTCTGACGATCCAGGATACAGAGAGGATTTTGGGGAATTATAACTTCTGTTTGGATAACCTCGCACGACCCTCTAAGGGTTTGGCTGTCCTCATGGAGACGCTGAAAGAGTCAGAAAGGAACCCTACGCCGACGCTGATTTTATCATCAACCAGGTAGAAGGTTCTATTTCGACCAAGTGTACCGTGGCCAAGCTGATTCCCCAAAGAGCGTGTTGTTCTGGTCCCACAGATAAACTCCCTCACACATCTCTCTGTAAGATAAATCTCCATTTTCCATCTTAAACTCTCCTTTCTCCTAAAATCATTACAGATATTTTAGAAATATCTGAAGCAAAGTTCTCAATCACCGCCGTGTGATTGATGTCTGTTGTTCTGCTGAGAAGTGAGGACAATCGCCGTATTGTCCACTTTCTGTGAACTTGCCATTGTTATAATTTTGATATTATACCAAAATTAATATAAACAGTGTGCTGTAAAACGCTTTATTCTGTTTATACTACATTTGGTGGCCCGTGACGGTTCATAAATGACTGTGTATTCGTGTAAAGATTGTTTTTACATGTTGGCATGAAGAAAAGTAACAATTTATCAGCTGTGCTGAAACGCAGCTCAAGCTGCGCCGCTTTGAAGTCAAAACGCTGCTTGTTTTAAGCGTGTTGGGCTGTGATGCTTGGGAGCTCACAGAAAGCTGAAATAGTGTCATTGAGTCTTTATGAAAGCTGAAATTGTACGCCTGTTATGGTAACTAAAAGCTGGGTTTTGGGTAAAAACGCTTCATTCTGTTTAAAGACGGTCCAGACGCGGTTCTGGACCGGCTCGGTTCTGAAAAAGGTTCGGACGAGTTGTTTAAATAGCTAGAAAGACGTTTTTGAGACCGGAGTAGCAGACTCCGTGCAGCTCAGTGTTGATTCGTTACAGTTTTTAACAGAAAAAGTGCATTTTGACAGTTTAAAAGACGAAAAGTTGACGAACTTATTTCATGCTAATCTATCATGCTAGTTGCTGAAACGTTTTGTGATTGGTGGAATTTTGCTGCTGTGGAGCGCTCTGATTCGCTGAGAAGTTGAATGACGTGGCTACGTCATTTCCTCTCACCCCCGTGTTGCTCTGTAATTGGTGATTTCAGTCACGTGACCCGGAAATGAAACTCGT
>NW_023620721.1:0-6306 GCF_014905685.2 Nematolebias whitei
AGACAACCTTCGCTGGAGGCGACCTGCAATCCTGACGTTGGTCTCCACTCTTCATCCAGTGGCCGCTTCTTCAGTTCAACCCAAGGGTACCCCTCTGTATGCTGATTAATCAACACTTCCAATCGTTGTGGATTTACCGTTGTGGATTATATGACTTTTTCCAATGGATTACAGACTCTGTTTCCAAGGGGTTAAAGCATTGCTACAATGGAATTGTCGAGACGATATGGAATTATAATCAACACAATGGAATTACCAAGAACATTGTGGAATTACCTTGACTTTTGTTTTCCTTGCTGGATTACTTTTGACTTTTGTTTTCCTTGCTGGATTACTCTTGACTCTTGTTTCTTTGCTGGATTACATCAAGCTTCAAGGACAATCGAAGGCGTAAGTCCACGGTTGGAATTCATCTCCATGGACAGGCGATGATTTCCAAAGGGGGGACTGTAGTGGACTAGGCCCATGTCAAAAACTAAGTCTAAGGTCAAAATCTTGACCTTAAGAACCTTGTGGGACAGAAGCTGTCATTTCATGTATTTGAATCCATAAATACAGGTTCACCCATCCTGAGACTTTCTTTCTTGAAGATTCAAGTGAAAAGAACACTCTTTTTTTTATTATCATTACTACCACAAATGTTGATAATCAAAGTGTCTTAGTTCAAACCATTTTAGATGTTGCAGTGCACTAATCAATGTTATTAACTGAGTAATGATTTTTATTCTCATGTCAAAGCTGTTACAGAGTTTATGCATTTTCTGATTTCTGCCTTTGAATGAGCAAGTGTGTGCGTTCCCAAGGTTGGAGTCAAACGAAAAACAAGTTGTTATGTTAAAACTGTCATGTTTTAGAATCCTCTCAGACGTAAATATAGATGTTTTGCACCTGTTTCTGAAACACGCCTAATCAAAACTCTCTCTGTCTGTGAGAACATTTCTGATCTTTCCATAACAATTCTTGTTTTTCGTCTAACCTCTTACGTCACAACACACACCCCGTCTGGTCGGTTCTGACCAATGGTAATACTCCCAAAAGTGAACCGGGAAACAGCTCTTTAAAATGTCAGTACTTCCTGGTCTACTCGGGGCTTGGTTCTGTTGAAGTCGGGGCTTGGTTCAGTCAGTTCTGCAGGGTCTTAGTTCTGTGGGAGTTCTGTAAACTACACGAGAGCTAAAGTTCTGATGGAGTGCTGTTGGAGTTCCTGACATGACAACAAAGCTCTTCCGAGTTCCATGGGATTATAACATTTTCCACTGAGGTGAATATGTGTCGAACAGAGCCTCGCCATTACTTCGGACGAGTAACAGCATCCTACTGAGACGCTGAAAGGGTGCGTTAAACGGAATCCCACCTGAGTCATCTCCAGGTAAAGGAGCCGATTTCATCACCTAAGTGTACTGTAAGGAAAAGCTGAAGAAAGCCGGAGAGTGTCGATTCTGGTGAACACATTTCTTCCCCATACCATCTTAACTCCCTCTAAACTTCTTTCCATCTTTAAACTTTTCTATCAAGTAGAAATTCTTCCAGATATTTAGAAATGTCTGTGTAAAGTGCTTATTCACATCCGTGTGGGTAAAAGATCATAATTGTACAGTTTTCATAACATCGCTGTGGTGAAGCAACGGAAAAATCATGGCCGTATGATTTTTCCTGATTGATTGCTTATGTTGTTATTTTCATAATTTGCCAAATTAATGTAAATGTTTGATGTTAAATTTTGATTCTGTAAATAAATGACCGCATTCATTTTGATGGGTCAAATATAAATGACGTCTCACGTTTGCATTTCCTTAAATTCAATGCACGTTTTATTCAGTCCAGAAAAATGAGGAACCCGCGTTAAATGATGAATATATCTGAGCATCTGTTCATCTACAAACTGGTGGCCCGTACGGGGAGTTGATTCGTTACAATTTTTAGCAGAGAAAGTGCATTTTGATGGTTTAGAAGACGATAAGTGATAAAAAGTTTCAGGCTACATTAACATGGCTGCTAACGCTTCGTGGTTGGTTGTTTGCTGCTTTGGAAAGCTCTAATTTGCTGAGAAAGGTTGACTGCCGTCACCTCCCCTCACCCCTACGCTGCGTCATTGGTTGAAAAAGACCGTGTGTAACGTTCTGATTGGATGAGGGACGTGTCAATCACGCCACCCGGAAGTGAAAATTCGTTTTCATAGGGAAATAAAATCAGCTTTTTAAAGCTGAAAAGCGCTGCAAAGCTGTGTTCTGACACGGTGTTTAAGTCTTCGAGGTCTAATCGCTAAAACTACGCCACGTTTGTGTAAAAAATTCGTTCAGAAACGTTGATTTTAACCGGGTTTAGCCGAAGCTAACTTTAAGCTAAGCGGCTAACAACAGGATGTCAACCGAACGCCACAGGAAGTTGTAGCTCCCCTAGTGGACAACACGAACAGTGTCGGAGTTAAAATTGTTGAGGTTGTACTGACATCTTGTGGAGAAGACGTGGGATCACAGGTTTTCACTTCGTTTTTAGGTAAAGAGTGAAATTAACCGTTTTATTTTTCTGTAAGGCAATTTTTGGGTTAACAAACTTCCTCAAAGCTGAATAAACACTGTTATCTTGCATTTTTAAAAGTTATGAAGGTAGTTATGCAGGGAGCATTTACCAAACGAATTTTTATTCACTGATAAATCCTTGAGAAACAGGTACATAATAAAAATTTAGAAACTTTTAATTAAGATACAGTTACAGATATTCACAAAGTTGGAAAAAATTTACTCATTTGCTAGAAGATAACGCACGTTTAATTGTAAACTCACTAAATAAACGTAAATACATCAGTAGAGAGAAACTCTTCTGATTTTATTTTACTACCTAAACATTTACATCTTCTGTTTAGTTTCTAAATAGCTGATAATGGAGGACGAAGAGGTAAACACTGACCCCTTACAATCCGGAGATGCTGTTCAGACAGCGTTACACATTTTAACAAATTCAATTATTGGTAAACAATTGGATGAATTGCAAGACCTTGATGACGATCAAAGATATGAGGAGCTGCAGAGTTTATCAAAAGCAGCTACAGTGAAGGAGGACACAAAATCAAGCCGCGTACGGTTAGCAAAAATCTCTCTGCTTCTGAAGGCGGAATTAGACCGTTTGGTGGGAGAAAAGGGCGTGCTGTTCAACGGATATACGTCTGAAAAAGAGAGGTGTGACGAATTGATGATTGAATCTGAGTTGCTGAAGCAACACCTTGAGGCTGCTGAAGACCTCTCAAAGAAAGAGCTGTCAGAACAGGCTCAATCATATGAGGAGAAGTGTGCCGAGCTGATAAATGAATCTGAGTTGCTGAAACAAAAGATTCAAACTGATAAGGACCTCTCAAAGAAAGAGCTGTCAGAACAGGCTCGATCATATGAGGAGAAGATTGCGGATAAGGAACGAGCGTACCAAGACGCGTGTGCAGATAACGATAAGTTACAAGCACAGTTGCAAACCGCTTTAAGGGAGCTGGCCGATTGCAAGGCAGAAAAGGGGTTAATAACCCGGAGTTGGCTGACTTTACAAGGTGAAAATCAGTCAACAAATGAGCGTCTGGCAGCTTGTGGGGAGAATTTAGCTACAGCTACAGAATGGATTTCTGTAATGGAGCAAGCTGATCTGAGAATCAAACGGGGTCAGCTACAACCGCCCCAGACAGATGCTGTTGCACCTCCTCCCCTTAGCCCCGTTTCAACACCCCCAACCCGGGGGATAAGGACGGGTCTACACCCACTTGCACCTCTTCCTCCTGACACCAGGCAGTCACCTCCACCCCCATCTCGGGCGGTGGGGACAGACCTGCACCGGTATGCACCTCTTCCTCCTGACACCAGGCAGTCCTCTCCACCCCCATCTCGGAGGGCGGGGACAGGTCTGCACCAATATGCACCTCCTCCTACCAACCCTTATCAGCCACCCCCACCCCCACCATGGGCGGTAGGGGCAGGCCTTGACCAGTCTGCACCACCAGTCACACAAGTTAGACCGGTGATACAGTCTCCTTCAATGGATGATTTGCAGAAAATCTCAAAATATGTACAACGCTTTGTTCCCGGGCCTATGGGGTCAGCAGGAACTAAAGCGTATCTCAAAGATCTGGAGTTCAGATTGAGGTCTTATCCTAATGCTACGACAGAGGATATGATCAGTCTGATACGGCTCACTTCGGACAGAGAGGTGTTCACCTTCATCGAGCGTCTACCTGATGCAACGAAGAGGGATTACAACCTTCTGTGTGAAGCTTTGATCAGAGAGTACGACCCCTGCACGGGACCTGCTGGTTTCCCAGCTGCAGACAAGGTCACGCAGGGTAAAAATGAACATCCAAAAGTTTATTACAAAAGAATCTTCCAAGCCTATTTTGGTAACAGAAATGAGACCGGAATGGAGGAAGATGATGGTTTTAAGTTTGTTTTCAGCAAAAATCTCCACTCTGATTTTAAAAAATCAGTACAAATGATGGCAAATTTCAGAGAAAAATCCATCAGTGAGATTAAACAGTGTGCTGTGAATGTGTTTGAAGCATGTTCTCATGCTAAGACGCCAATAGAAGTGTTTCCTAGTGTAAAGGTTAAACCCCTCCCTCTTGAACTAGAAGGACGACGTGCTTCGCCGCCTCCTCCTAAGAAGAAAGAGAGAAAACAGTCTGTTCAAGCTAACAAACCGCGTCCTGAAGGTGCACGCTGGGACAAAAAGGCTCCTCTTTCAGAGGAAGCCAGTGATTATCGAAAAATGGGTGGGCGCAGGACGCAACGATATGAGAAACCATATCATCAGGGGCAGTACGTAAAGGAACCCCCGCAAGACGTACCTGACCGTCCCCCACCTCGGATGAAACGATCCGAGGCGAATAAATCACAAAAGTTCCAGAAACAAGGCCCTACACCTCTGAGCTCGGAAGAGACAGAGAAACTACGCAAGTTGTTAGAAACTTTGAAACACACTGACACGGGAACCCAACCAGGAGCACTTTGCAGTAATGTAATTCCTATTACATCCGAGGGCGCGAATGACAACATAACAGATGTCGGTGGAACACACCAAGACATTGCTGTTGTTGCCTCAAACAACCCCTCATCGGAAGAAGGGGGGGTAAACACACACACGAACGATGACAAGTCATCGCAGGCTGAACACTCAGAAACAGCTTCTGCTGTGCTGACGGTTCAGGCAAACCACAATTACACAGATAAGGCTGAACGCGTGAAGAAGCGTCAGAAAAAACCCAAAAGGTTTCTGTGTAACTTTATCAGAAGGGGGGTCGCCAAAAAGGCGTACCTGTCAGTAACACTCGAAGGTGTCCTCACACACGAAGCACTCTTGGACGGTGGGGCAGACATAACAATCATGTCAGCTAAACTGTTCGAGGAGCTGAGGACAGCCGCTGCCAGTGTTAACAGGATAATACCTCTCTCTGAATGTGCTATAGAAATGCAGGGTCTCTCAGAAATGAAAACAACCCTGACAGCTATAGCAATGGTTCACATGCAGATTGGCAATATGACACTGTACCACCCGGTACACGTGACTCATGTTGACTCATTCCCATTTTTGGTTGGCCAGGATTTTATAAATCGCTTCGGCGCGATTATAGATTATGGTGATCAAACAATGTGGACAACAGTGAGCAACCCACTGCCAATCGATACGCCTCCGGAGTGTGACACAGACTGCCCAACAGCAGGTACCGCGGAAGGCGCAAAGGACTCCTCAGCCGAGGACACGAGCCCGGTGAGTACTCCTCTGGCACCATGTGTAACCAAAGAAACCCAAGAGATCCAAACTCTGAATCAACAAGACAGCCTCCTCTGTGAGCTGGAGCAGTCAGAGTCCACCAAACACTACCTGCCACTGGTAGTTAAGGGTGTAGAGATCCAAGGGTCCCACACCAACGATGCTGTACTGTCTCTATGGACAGATAAATCAGCAATTAACCGAGCTTTCTATGAAACCTTGGTTCACAAACACGTTGGTCTAGAACTAATTAAAAAAGCTTTCCGCTTTCCATTAGTTCCCAATAGTTCACGGGTAATGACCGCAGAAGGAGTCATTAACCTAAAACTGAACTGGAATCAACGAGAACTGGTTCACCCGTTTCTCGTTATCCAAAACTTACCACATGCATCCTACATAGGCTCTGACATTTTGGTAAGGCTAGGTGTCCATGTGGACACCATCAACAAGGTGCTGTGGTCCCTCAAACCAGCCACAAAGGATCCTCCTGTGCTAGACACAGCGAGCCTTAAGGCTGGGCAGACCATTCCAGAGGCCTGCCAGGTTGCTAGCAACCAAGACACT